>NW_010426296.1:0-10415 GCF_000710305.1 Buceros rhinoceros silvestris | reverse complement strand
AAAGAGTGTGGGAACTATGTCTTAGTGGTAAGGCTTGAGAATAAGTGAAAACATGTAATACCAGAAAGACTAACAGGTATCTTACAGATCCTGGATATGGACTGACTTACAGTTGTAGGAAAGGAATTGGAGGCAGAGTTTAGTATTAAAAAAACCCCAAACTGTTTTGCTGGTGGAGGCACGCAGGACTGTCTGGTTAAGACATAATTTCTACTATTTCCTCAGCCACTAGCTGTGTTTCTGTCTCATTCCCATCTTGTTGGAAGCACAAAGCACAATACTGCTGGACACCTGCAGACTCATTATTGCTAATAAGCAAAGCTAAAAAAGACACAAAGCAGCTGGCAACCAGCGCAGACATGGACAGTAGACCAAAGTCTGGTAATTTGTGTTATCCACGTATCAGGGAGGATTGGGAGCGAGGTGCAGGCCACGTGGTTGCATTCCTCCCCTTCTCACCAAAGCTGTATCAAGAAATGAGCTGTTACAGCTGCGCAGGAGGTGTAAATCAAAAGGCTTTGTGCAATTACAGCAGCAGCAACAATTTAGACCACAGTCCCACCCACAAACACACACACGTTTGGTGCCATGATGGATAATGGGGTATAAATATTACCCTGGGGCTGTACATAATTGGGGCGGTGAGACTTCTGGAACCACATTGAAGGGATGGATCGAAGAGTTTTTCTTCTATCCCTCCCCCAGGTGGGATGCCTTTTGGTAAGATTTGTGACTCCAGCTATGCTGAGTATTGGGAGATTAAGCTTGTGATTGCAATCGTATTTAGTAGCAGAGCTATAGCTATCCTGCAGTTTATCAATTTATCACCGGCAATCTAAAAGAATCTGTATATATTGCTTGTAAATAAACCGGACTATTCGTGTACCTGACTTGCCGCTTTTACAAAGCGGCCAGACCTGTAGCAAACAGGCTGTTCGTGCATCTGCTGTTCGTGCCTAGATCGTCTTAGATCCATCCACTAATTGCAACACACCTGATAATGTATTTTTATATTCCTTTTGTGTCCTTGCTATGGTAGACAAGAGCCTGTGCTCTCTTGAGAAAGTCACCATGAGCTTTGCAGGCAGTGTTCCTTGTTCCCAACACAATTGCTCTGCGGCAATGTGGCTTGTTAAACTGAATTTGAGTTTGCTGCAGCTCTCTTCTCCCAGGTATTTATGATAAGGTATATCAAGGCTGTCATGAGCTTTTTAAACTTATGAGGTGGAGTGGGTAATTGTATTAAATGAAGGCATGAGACGTGAAACTTTTTCAGCCTCCCTAAGAGAAACCTGAGAATTTTACACCTCTAACATTTTCCTTGGTGTGCTTGAGTTCTCTGTAATTTATTATCAGTTCAACCTTTCCAACAATTTTAATGAGAAAACTAGCCATAATCTATAGCAATGGCTTCAATATAGTATATCTTACCCTGGTAATAAAAACATGCTATAAGATTTTAATCTAGTATTCTGAAATACTCTTGGGTATTTTTTTAAATTAACATAAGGGCTGACTGCTAGAAGATACTCCATGAAAACAAATTATATTATTAATCAAACCAAAGCACAGAATTCTCCGCATAGTGGTTTTAAAATGCTCAAGATGGTCTTTAATTGAAATGTTACAGAAAATAACAGAGAGAGAAACTGTGTACTTGGTGCTTAATTAACTTTGCAATGTATGTTCAGCAGTTTGTATTAAATGGTGGGATCAAAATTCAACTATGTGATGTAAGATTTTGACAACAACACACTGAGTCCATTTATCTGTTACCTAATGATAAATTTCAACTTAGATTAATAAACACCTTCTTAATTAAACAGTTTCAGCCATTCCTTGTTGCCTGCTGAAATGGCTGATGCTAAATGCCATTTCCACACATTGTCTTCCATTAATTTCAGCACTGGCCTTTCTTTATGAGTACTATCCACCACTCAAAGAAAACAGCTTTTAACAATGTTTTGTCTCTCAGCACCTGTCATGCAGTTGATTGCTGTGGGGGGTTTTTGTGTTCTTCTATCTAAATCCAGGCTGTGTTTTAGTCTTCTGTGGCTGTGTAAAGGATCCTGGAGATCAGAAGATCTTCATGTTTTGTACAGAAGGTCTAGGCTGGTGGTCCTTCACATGGTGTCTGTTTGCTTCCTGGGCCAGGGATAGAGATAACTATGTTTCCCTGGAATAGGCACCAGGATGGATCTTGTCCACGTCAAGTTTTTGCTTTGGGTGCTGTTCAAAATAACTAGAGGAGGACATCTGGATTTTGGCAAAAGACCATGGGACCTTGAAGCAGTGATGATGGAGAGTGGATAACTGTGGAGGAGTACAAGGAGAGGACAAACATATGATGATGCATTCCTGTCAGACTCTGCCCAAGCCGCATTGCTGTGACTTTATTCAAGTTGTGGATTTCGTGCTACCAAAAGCTACTTCCATAACAGGTCAGCACTTGGACCCTCAAGATTTTTTCTCACTGTGCCCACTGTCCTTTTGGATTAGCAGATGTGGGCTCTTCTTTTACCAGCACAGCGGTTCCAACCCTGCAGAACTCTAGCTCTGTCCTGACACTGATGTCTTTGGTCTTGTTCTCACCACCTTATCATTAGCTGGTGAAGGCCCTGGCTATGGCTGGTGTGGTAAGGCTACGGAATCAGTCAAATATATGTAGTTTTGCTGTACCTGACAAGACTCTCATCCCTCTTTTTTAACTTTATAGCAGGTTGCATGGGATTGATTGTAGTACAGTGCTGGCACCCCCCTAAATACCCAAGCAATATGCTGGGCTTGAGCATACCCCCAAAAAGACAAGAGAAGATAGTAAGCAATAATCTTGGTCCTATTAAGTACCTTTTGATATCTGAAGCGAGTGTTTAGGGCTTGTTCCCTTCTGCTTTGTTGGAGAAGGGCTCCTCTCTGGAAGGAAAGGGTGTCTCACCTACAGGCTTCATGTCAGGGCTCTCCCAGACCCCAGCTATGGGCAGGGGTTGGCTGGGGTGGGGAAAAGGTGCCTGTAGAGTTTGCTGACCTGGGAGAAGAGGGGCAAGGTAGGTCAGGACCTGGGGTGGAATGACAACAGTGTGGGCAAGAAAAGCTTTTCCTGTTTGTTCAGCTGAGCTCTCAGCCACCTGACCCAGGTGAGTGTCAGTTGTAACCTGTAAGGTCCAGAGCTGCCTCGGCTTTGTATCTTGTACTGGTCAGCAAGTCCTGCTTCTAATAGGAAGAGACTTTGTGTGTCTAGTTGCAAACGTAACAAGTGTGAGTGTGGCCTCTAGTGCCCTGTTAATATCAGATACTCAGAATCAGGGCTTGCTGGGCTGCTCATCTGCTAGGTTCCTTGAAGGTCCTTTTTAATTAAGACCTGCAAATCTGTGAAAGAGAAGAAAATGACCAACAGAGAGCTGGGATAACTATGTTGCTTGCTGTAAAACACCTGCCTAGGTAAGATGCACTGCACTGTTGGTGTGTGTGTTGCACTAGAAGAGCTGACACTTTAAGGGGATGTGTGCATGGGGAATATTGCTGATCATCTTCCATAGCATTCTTCAGTAGATGTCTTCACATCTGTGCATGCCCGCAACTCTGAGGTGCATATATGCCCTGATATCATTGAAAAAAGTTGTCACTAATGCTCACTAAGTGCAAAACATTCTTTGCAATATAGAAACTTTCTTAATTCTGTACTTCTTATTGGTGGCGCTGACTCACAAACATTGCGCTGGTGGAGAGCGTGCCTTCCATGGACATCCATCTTGCCCCTGACTCAGATGTTATTTCCCTCTGAGGTATCTGGCCCTGCTTCAGCAGTGACTCAACTGTTTGTGGTGCTGAACACCACACATGACAGCCTGGCATATTGAGGAAAGCTGAAACTGGCACTGATTATATATTAATATGCTGCAGCTAAACAGCTACTTTGTGAGCATCTGAGTCATGCCTGCAGCTGGCCCAGAAAAGTCAGAGGTAATTGGGAATAAGGCCTGCTGCAACTTGTATTCTTCCTTTCTCCAACTAGAGCCATTTTAGAGCCAACACAGAGTCATTTTAGTACCTCAGCAGCTGGGGAGAGCCTTACCCTGGAAGAGAGAGAAACCTGGGAAATAAAACAGAGCTTAACGCTCCTTCTCTCTCTGCCACGGCAGCTTAGCCTTGAGAATGAGTGAAGCTCCGGGTTTTCTGCTGGCAGTGGTTTCTCTCATGTGATCATGCTCAACAACATAAGCCTGCAAGAGCATTCAGAGGAACAGTTAGGGCACATTTGGATTTTCAGAAGCGTATAAAGCATACTTCACAATGCTTGGTGTTTCTAAAAATTGCCTCTTGATTATCTGCCTCCCAAGGCCTTTTCCCAGGACAGTTGAATTTTTTTCTTCATAAAACAAATGCTTGAATTTTTTAAATCTTTTTTTTGTCCTTGTCTGAGATGGACATCGATATACTCTCTGTGGTGATGTTACTCACCCTTGAAGAAAGGTGATGTGAGAATGCTCTGAGATGGTAGAGAAGATCAAAAAGCTTACCTGTTGCCCTTTTGTTCTTCCTTGGTGTTTGAGGACACAGGGAAGACTTCAGCAGTTGCTTTCTCTTTAGACTGAAGCACATTCATCCCTGCTGGGATGGAGAACTTTTGGGGTTTTGCTTGCCAGTACAGTAGAAACTATTTCAATGTTAACATCTGCAGACTGTTATTTTTGTTTGTAATGAGACTGGGAAACAGTGACATTTCAGATATCCCTCAAAATCTGTAACTGGCAAAAGCGGGCTTGGGTGAAAATATATATTGTATTTTAGCCACAAAAACATTCCACAGCTGATTCCTAGAGAGCTCAGGATGTTGCCTGGAAGGAAGCAGGCTGCCTTCATACATGGAAATAGCAACAGCTTTTGTAACAAAAAAATGTATTCAAATGGCAGACTGAAAAGTGGCAGTAACGGGCGAAGTGGGAAAACTGCCTTCCTGTCTGGGCTTCTGGATGGAGCTGCTTTTCCTAGTGAATAGACAATGTACTCTTGCTGCCTTTTGTGCGCAGATGGATGCTCGGGAGAGGCAGGATGGAGCCAGCTTTACTGCTGTACGTGCATGATAATGCCTAAGTCTGGGGCTGGAAAAAGGATCTGTGCAAGGGAAAGGATAGGGGAATAGGATACAAGATATGAAAGCAGACCCTTGTCTGAGCCAGCCGTGTTTTCTAGCATATCTGTTCTTCTCTTCACAGGCATAAACTCAATATCCAATTTATTTTATAGCAAGAAACTAGTACCTTTGAAGTCCTTCAGCTGAACAAAGAGTTGTTACATTTGTCTTTTCTCTACTAGCTCAGATCTTTTTGTTTGTTCTTGTCTGTATTCTGATTTCTGTATTAGATGATGTTTCAGGGAGAGGCAAAGAAACAAAGGAACACCCTAAAATGCAGTATATCTGTATGAAGTGTGGAGAGCTGTGCATGAGAAATGCTCCCTCGTCTGCAAGGGTGATCTGCCTGTGCAGTGAGACGTGAAATTTGATTATTATCTTATTCCAACCTTTATTGTAGCTTGCGGAGCTGAAAACATTATTAATATAAATAAAATTATTCAACCTTTCCTAGGTAACGTAGTTCTCTAATTTTCAGAGGCAGTGAGCCCTGCAGGCTGGTTCTGTGCAGTCCAAGCTGGAGATGATTCTTTGCCCCACAACTTGCTTTCACTGGGGCTGTGGGACCGACAGAAAGACTTTGTGTTCTGACCCAATGCAATGTAAAACTGAACACTTTACAAAGACCCAGATTTTTGTTGTGTGTTATTTAAAAACAAAATCCCTTGTGTGTCAGATCAGAAGCATCCCTGTTACCAAAGAGGATCAGGAGCATATGGTGAGACTGTAGGCGTCTTTTGGCATATGCCTCAGGTCCTAGCTAGCCTTTATCCTGGGCTGACTCTGCTGGGTGCCAGGAGGAATGACTAAAATCAGAGTGCTGCAGCCGAGCCAGGCCCTGCAGATGGCAGCAGAACAGCACCAAAGGCAGAGCCTGGTCCACCCGGGCAGCAGCATCCCCAGACGTGCCTCAGCTGGGAATCTTCAGACATTTTCCACCAAATCCCTCTGCAAGGTTGAAGGGCAAAGAGAGTGAACTCAGATATTCAAACCGTGTGAGAAGGTCCCATATCGGAGTTCAACACTTTGCATTTGGGGACGGCAAAAAATAATGCTGTGGAAGAAAGTGAATCATAAAGAGGAAAAAAAATTACTCAGGATACCTAGTAATAGTCTGTTATAAGATGATGTCCTCTCAGTGTGTCCTGTTATTGCGCTACCGTGTAAATACTGATGAAGGAACTCAGACTGGGGTGTTGATTCCTATGAGGGAGTCTTTTAACTACAGTTATGACAAATGCTCTTGTTCTTAGTCTGAGCTGGGGGGTGCTTCTGAGAAGCAAAACAGGTTCAGTGATGCAGACTGGGAGAAGACTACTCCCAAACAGCTCTAATCTCGCAGTGAGCAATTTCTTCCTTGAAACACAAGTTCAGAAGCCCTCAGCCATGAAAGGAGTTGAAGTAACATCATGAGTGGTCCTTTGACTGAGTAGTGGGGGCTGTTGCTGCTGGGGCTAAAGGATGAATTGCAAGAGTTGTGGGATTCTCAATGTATCTTGTCCTGATCACTGTCCTCTGAATTTCCATCGCCTCCAGAGTAATCAGTTTATTCTGGGAAAATCTTCACCCAGCTGCCGAAGCTAGTTATGAGCCTGTTTTGCACGGTTAGCTTACGTGCCAGGATCTAGCTCTGGGTGTCTGTTACGATTACTTATTGTTGTGGGTGAATGTAATCATTATAGCAGGCTGAAGAGGCCATTTACTGTATATAATAACTGCTTTTATTTGTTGGTATATTTTACTGTTAGTAAAAGCACCCAAAGCAATGGATCTGGTGTTCTGGTATCAATCAAAACAAGACCTCTTTCAGAAAAGGCTATCGCCCGTGCAAAACAACTCCTCTTCAGCAGAATTTTTATTACGTATTTTTAATCTACAGACAGGTGGTAGTACATAACCTCTGGAAGATGTGCAATTAAACAGTGCGCTTGTACTCTTTTCAGAAAGCAGGCTGGTATACCAATTTTATGTCTGCAGTCGTGTTTCTGCTAGATGTTTCTCACAACTGTAAAACTTAAACAAAAGGCAGTGTTCTATGTAATGTGGCTTATTAGGCATATTGAGCAGTAATACACAGATCAATGATCCTGCATGTAGCCAAATACCTCTAAGTCACGGCTGTAGAACTTGCTGGCTTGAAAATGAGCTCAAAATTGAGTTTGCTTTTAACGTAAGGGTCAGCAAGATGAGTGCTTTCCTTTATATGTACCAACCTCCCTGTTGACCTCTAGAGCGCTAGACAGTCAGCTGGGGGATGTTGTTTCCCTGATTTATTTGCTTTAAATAACAAAAAGCTTCATCTGTCTCGTAGTATTTTGCAGCTTTGTCAAGTCAGAACAGTACTTTTAGCCAAATGAAAAATGGTGAATCTCAGGAGCGTCATTGTGTTACTACTTTCCTGACTCAAGTTGGTTTGATACTTAAGGCTGCCACAGTACTGGGGTGTAGGAGTAAAAGGAGTGGAGCACAACACAAAACTTCAGCTGTGATTTGAGAAATATAGATTTAAACATGCAGTTTGATGTGAATAGAGACTGGAAACGTGAACTCTGTCTCAGAAGAGTATCCATAGCTTAAACGATTTTGCAAAATGTTCCCCACAGTCTTGTATGATGGGTCTTGAGACGTTTTTCTTAAAATACCTAAGAATTTGAGAGAATGACTGTCTCCAGGGGTGACAGCACTTCCTGGCACAATAAATACCTAGATTTGAATCTTGCTTCTAATAAAGGATCCCAAAATTTTGTACTTAAGGAAGCAGGTCAGAAGAGAAGACAAGATAGAGGGCAGGTCCCACTTAGCGTTATACATTAGCTGGCAGTTGGGCACTTCTCTTGAAAGACGATGCAGTCTTGAGGATCCTTCTGCAGGGGAAGCTTGGCCGTGTTTCACATCCAGTGATTGTTCCAAGCACTGGACCATCCTAGGCTATACAAGTGGAATCACACTGAAACTGTTGATTAGTCACAAAAGTCTTAAAATTTTAACCCTTTGAGCTCAGTCCTTTGCCTCTGTTAAAAGTGGCTGTCAGCTGGGGAGGAGCATGGAGCAGATGATTCGCCTGCATTGAATGAAGCATTGAGTTTTAAGTGACTAAACTTTGAGAGATTGTTTCAGAAGCATTTATGAAACAATATCCTCATTTTTCTTCCCCTCATTTTAGTCCTGAAATACAGTCCTTGAATGCTGTCAGAAGTTCATCTAGTTTTCGCATTGGAGCCCTTGTGCTCATGGAGACTGGTTGGGTTCTGCCCACGCGGTCAGCTGTGTGCCTGTGGTGCTCAGGTGCTACGTCAGCTTGACTCAAGCTACTTCTCATCCTGAAACCATTTTCCCTGTTGGCTTGAGAAAACAAGCTAATACGGCACCTTACAAAGATACAGGTGATGCTAGGTGTGCCGTAGTACATGTAACTCAGATGATATCTCTGTAGCCAGGCACACAGTGCAAGAACCCTGGTCTATGAGGGGTTTTGTTGGCATAGTACTCTGTGTCTGTAAGTTCAGGCACTGGCAACTGGAAAAAAAATTACTGACAATTTCTAACAAAGCATGTACCACTAGGAGAGGTTGGCAGCGGAGCAAGGAAAAGGAGCACTGGCATTATTGCCATTTAAGCTTTTAAGACAGTGGGACTTCCCTGAGTATTTGCCATTTCCAGAAGACCTTAGGATAACTCCCTTGTATCACCACTCCCTGAACAGCATCTACGGGCTGCACCATTGTAGAAATGGAGGTTATACAGGCTGGTGAAGGACCTCAAGAGATCATATGGGCCATCTGATTCAAGACAGAATGAACTCCATGAGCCAGAGAAGTGTGTTTTAGGAGAAGACAACAACACAGTGGGTGCAGGGATGATGGAAATGGAATTCAGACTATTTGTCAGTGATTTACCACCAAAATGGGAGGACTCCTGGAGGGTGTGTCCTGGAGCCTATACTGCTAAGAAGATAGAGAAGATGTTTGTTAAATCTATTGCTGCGGGATGTTAAATTTTCTGAGCTCAAAAGAACTGGAGGTGGTTTGGAAATGAAAAATTGTTTGAGAAATCAGGAAAATTGTGTGTGTAATAGAGAGAAATAGCATAGGATGGGAGGAAAGAAACAAAATTCAACTCAGCAGAACAAGTATGAGGTACTTCACTTAAACAGGAACAATGAATTGCACAGAGGCAGGATGGGGAAGTAACTCAGTGCGTTTAACTCAGGGATGGGAATAACTCTAGTCTCTTTACAAAAGAGGATGAAGGGGATGGTAATGTACCACAAGCAGCATACAAATCAGTACTGCCATGCCACATGGGAAAGAGACAAATATGTTACTAGAGTATATAGTACAAAGGATTACAGTCCATCAGACACGTGAAGCAGTATGTCCTCTCAGTATTGCTCTGTCCTGACACTGCTGGAGTGCTGTTTGCTGTTCTGCGTGGAGCATTCCAGGACAGATGTGATCTCTCCACCGGAGAGCACCAAGAAAGGCTCAGACATCTGGAAAACACAGCCTGTGACAGGACAGCGAGAGCTGATGATGTTTAGCTCAGAAAATGCTATTCCTCTGTAGAGCTGGGTTATGTCTTTAAATCTAGGCAATGGGCTTTTGTAGAGGAGGGAAATGATCTGTCCTCTGTCTCTGTGGTGGGTAAGATGAGACCTGATGGACCTGAAGTGCTGCAGCAGAGATTTAGGTAAGGTGTTAGGAGAAATCTGCTGTGATTAAGATGGAAAGGATGGGAAGAGGGGACTCTGAGCAATTTCACTCTCTGCAATTGGAGGTCTTCAAGAACAGACTAAATACCTGTCAAATGTGACACCAGAAACCTATGATCCTCCTGTTAGAGTGTTTCTGTGGGCTGCCTCCATCATTTTTTATTTGAGCACTATCTCCATCTTTCCTAATTTTTAAATCTTGTGGGATTACTTTCCCCCCACTTGCAAGCACAACTTCTCACTAGTGCAATCCATCCCTGCCTGACAGTTTCGCCCACAGCTGCCTAGTGCTGCTCGCTGAATTTCCTCAGCTGCTCCGCCTGCGAACGCTTCTGTCAGGGTGGCCTCATGTGCCCTAGCGCTCGGGGTGACTCGTTGCCCTTCCTCCATCCCCAACCCTAATCGGGATAACCTTGGGGCCGTGTAGATCTTGCTGCGGACCGATGGGTGCTGAGAGGGCCTCCAGAGAAGGGTTTCTGGGGTGCTTTTGCGGCCCTCCCCCCGCGGGGCTGCCTGGCCCCCGTGTCTGGCGCTGACCCCCAGGGAGGGGCGGGAAAACGCGCGGCGCTGCAG
>NW_010426295.1:1845-32753 GCF_000710305.1 Buceros rhinoceros silvestris | reverse complement strand
GCGGGGCCTGCTGCCCCCTGACGGCGGGGCCTGACCGCGGGCGGAGGTGGCAGCTCCGCGGGAACCTTCACTCGATCCCGGCGTTAGTTCGGCCCTGACGCGCCCTGACAGAGCTGCGAAGCAGGCCTGTGCTTTTGCTGCGTTCCGCAGTGCTGTTGTACCGGGGTGGGAGGGTTGGATAGGGCTCCCCCCACCGCGGGCCCTGACGGTCTGCTGGGAGCGTTGCCGGTGCACTGAGCAAAGTTCCTCAGAGCCATCAGCACGGGAGGGCCCTACCTGCTGCCTGTGGCAGAATTACTCCAGATCCTCTATGTAACGAACAACCGCAGAGGTATTTCACTGCTGCCACCTCGCCCCTGAAAAGGGGTTTTCCCAACTGCTTTGCCTTAAAGCAAGGATCATGGGGCCTTGCCTGGATCTTGCCACCCTGTGCCTGGATCCTTGGCCATTTGGACATACCTGGAGCTTTCCCAGGTGATTTTTCTTGCTTTCTCCTCCCCGGCTGAACAGCACTTGAGATTTGTGCTAGGTGAGGGTTTTTTCGCTTGCCATTCCAAAGTAACCGTCTATGTCTCTTTGTTTCATTAAAAAAAAAAAATCTGTGCTCTAGGGCAGGTCAGATAACCTGGCCAGGCAGTCACTCAGTGGGGGCTTTGCCCTGGCAACGGGGGCTGAGTCGGAAGAGGAGCCAAGAGACACCCAGCAGCGACTGCATTAAGGGGTGAGCACCTTGTGCCAATGCTTGTCACAGGGCTGAAACCCCTCGGTCTTCCTCAGGTAATCTGGGCCTTATTACACCTCTCACGCGGCAGTTGCCTGTGAAGGCTTTTGTGGTCTGGCTGTTTACACCGAAATAAGATATGTCTGGAATGTGCAGCTTTGGACACTAGAACTATTTCTTAATGAGTCTGTCACTAAGATCGGATAGGTGAAACCTCTTGGGTTTTTTTTAAGTCTGTTTTGTTAGACAATTTAAGCACCAGCCTTGTTCACTTATGCTCATCCTCTTGGCTGCAAATAGTGTAACAAATGTGTAAATGGATGAATCATGAATTATTCATCCACCTGTGTTTCCTGAAGTACAATGAGCGCAGAGGCACCGCTGACTCTTAACGATCTGTGCATGGGTTAACCGGGTTGTGGATGGTCTGTGCCACAGACACTACCTGAGGCAGCAGCGTGAGTGCCGCTCTATCGCTCCAAAGCTCACCTGGTGCCAGTGCATTACGGCTGCTTTCGTAACTAAATTCTACTGCATGTCCTAAGCCACTCCTGCTTCTCCAGAGTAGGATTGTGACGAACAAGCCCTAGGGACCATTGCTGGCTCTGCACTGGATCACCTCAGGTTTCCGTGTACCACATTGCTGGAACAGCAATACTGGAGAAGGTGGTCTAGTGGCCAGGGGCAAAGTAGTTCTGGATCGGTCTGCTGCCTCCAATATCATGTTATCCATAACTGTTCGAAGGAATGTGTATTTTTAATGTTATTCTGTGTATTCTGTTGCAAGACCTGCCATCACTGAGAAATCAATAGGCTATATTGATATAAAAATATTAATATAGGAACATATTTATATTTTTCCTGAAAGACTCACATTCTTTTATGTTCCTCAAAACATTTTGAAGATGACTTTATGCATCAGATCCCAAAGTAGCAATAGGGCTCTTGTAACTTCTGAAGGTAAAAATTCCACAGCCGGATTATTGTGATTCCTCTCTTCCTTGGTCCTTTCATTTGACAGCAGCAGGGAAAATATGGAGAAGGAATTCGTTATGAATCAGCTTGATTGCAATTCACTGAGAATTTTCAAACCTGGGTTGAACTTCACAGTGGAAGAAGCATGCAGTATGACCCAGGTTTCAAATTTTCATATTACCTACCTAAATACACCTGCCCATTTTTTTATTTTTAAATTCTTAAAACACAAGACACATCAAAAAGTTTAAGAGGAACTGTTCAGCTGTGCATATCCCAGACCATGACTGTCAGCCCTGTTAATTGCTAGAAAACTTCTGGAAAACCGAGGTGTTACAGGGGCTTTGTTGTTCTGGAATCAACTGCAATAGAATGCTGAACAACCACAAAGGAAGATGAACCCCCTGCCACCAAGGGTTTGTCCTTTTAAGCTATTACAATCCCCTACTAGACACAGTGCCGTAGTTCCCTCTTCTCTGTAGTTCTCCTGCTACGATTCCTTCTTGTCGCTCTCCCTACATGCCTTAACATTTCCTACAGAGCCTGAGCCCTGCATTGCTTTTGTGGTCTACTCTAGCATTTACTTTGAAAAATACAGCACATTTTATCAGCTGGTGGACTGCGGAAGTGATCTTCACAGCTAGATGGCAACAAAAGAATTCCATTAGACTTCCTTCAAAAGAAAGTGAGAAATGTGATGTTGTGAGAGCAGTAAAAACAGCTGCCCGACTCTAATGTCAGTGACAGTCTCCTTCAATTTAAATATTTGCAATAGCCATGATTAAACACTTAGTAACTGGCACCCAGTTAAAATAGAAATACATTACATAGCCTTACTGCTCTGCAGATTTTAATTCAGATTTATATCCTCCTTGGCTTTATGCCTAGAATAAGTCTTGTGATTTAAAGGCTGTTTTACATAGTATAGAAATTGTCATAGAGGGCAGATTATCTTCTAGGTGAGTAACAGAATTTTGACTTTCTCTGGAAGCAGCTCCCTAAAGAGATCAAACAATGTTATGTTCCCCTTCCACTGTTTAAAGACTGAAGAGATTCACATCAGCAAATAGAGGGGTGCTCTGTCTGGGTCACTGGATCTTACTCCTGGAGGGTATCACATCATCTAAACCTTCTAAATGTTTTTTCCCTCAGTCACTAAAACCGGTGTTGAAACTGGTGATCCTAGTATAGATGGTTACTACTGTGTAAGAAGATGCGTTAGGAACCTGGGCTGACCATGCCCTCTGAAAAGATGCCTGTGTAAACAAAGGTTGCTTGTTTGTTGCCCTCATTTTTATTGTTTTGGAAGAGGAGCATAGCAAACCACAGCACATTACCCAATGAGAACAGAAATACAGATCTCAACATTCTTACCCAGGTATTTGCTATTCTGCTGTAGGAGCTCTGATGGAAGGTTTTGGTTTCTTAAAGCTTTTGGTTCTAACAGAAAAAAATGTATCATTATAGCATAAAAGTAAAATTCTATTAGAAAAAAAAGAACACGTTTTTATTGTGCCTCTATTGTGCCCACATTCTAACCACACTGTAAAGGTGATGTAGTGATTAAAATTCAACCTTACAGTAAACAGGCACACTGGGAGATCTCCAGCAGGCCCGGATTTGTTCCAAATGCATTTCATTTTACTTCAGAGCACAATATACAGACTGTGGCTCCACTTCTTGCTGCCTCATCGGCAGCTACTTTCTTGAGCTGTTTCCCTGGCCAAGAAGCCACGCTGAAGGGTCTTGAACTGCCTTTCTCGACTCTCTTCCAGTTCTTTCCAAAGGTTCCATTGCAAAGAATCCTGCAGAAAAGATACATGTGATCAGACTGCAGATAATGGAGTGCTTCTCTTCAGAGGATACACTGAACTTCTACTTGATAATCAGGCTGGCAACACGGTTTGTTTGCTAACATGATTGGGAAAATTGTCAACTTCAAACAGGGCGTGATGAATAGAAACAGAACTCGAGTGGGTTGCCCAGTTTAAGATGAATTAAACACAGCTGCAACACTCCACAAAATGTTAAGTCAAGATAAAACTACATCTGGATGGTTTGCTCCAATGCTGCTACCTTATGTTCTTTCTTTGCCAACAGTTTATTCTTGAAGCCATTAAATGAACAGTTGCACAAATCCTATCAGACTCTAGTGGTCTGCTGAGTCAAAGCTGGGTTTGCAAGGCAGCAGTCACAAAATAGCTCAGAAGAAACAGGAACCCGCTACTTTTCCATCTCAGTTTTTGCTTTAAAGGATAGAAAAATACATTTTTTTTCATTAATGGTAGTTTTTCTTATGGCTCGTTTTCCAAATTGCAGTATAAATTCTATTTTATTCAAATCTAATAGTGATTTATAAATGAATGTTACCTTGTCTGTTACCAGCATAAACCCCTTAGGCCCATCACGAACGTGACTTTAATACAAGGGCTTACTGTCACTTTTTTCCTACTTATTGAGGCACCTATAAGGTAGCAGTACACACTGAATACCAGATAACTACCACATTATAACCAAAGGAGGGTTTTTTCCTATAGTCACACTAACACTGTTTTCAGCAATATGCAGTTCAACTACCACAAAGATGCTGTCAAGCATATCTGACAGAACCGAGCCTCTTCCCTGCAGTAACATTTGGATAGGGCCATGCAGAGCTGAACGGCATTGATGGAAGATACACCAGAACAGCTAAAGCTAAATAATTGATAGTAACCTTGAATTTCTTCTATTGTTGTTTGTTTGTTTTGTTTGTTTGTTTGTTTGTTTGTTTTTCCAGACGTCTTAACATTTGAGTGGAACATAAAAACCCTGTGACATCTTAAGAGACTGTAAAGCTTAGCTCAAGAAAAAGACAAAATCTAACTTCAAACCAACTTTCAAACCCTGGCCTTTCTGCTCATTCATGTGATACTAGAGCACTCATACAGACCCACATCAGCTATTCAAAAGTTTTAGTTGTCAATTTATAATTTCTCTTGGTTTATTTTAAAAACTTCTAAGATTTGTTATTATATAGCTGCTTTCCTTTGAAGTCTGAATTTATTGCTTCTATTTTACTATGGACTCCAGTCAGCAAAGTGTTTAAGCATGTGTTTGAAAATGCAGTTCAGAAAGCCATCCCAGTTTAGGAAATGCTTTCTTCAAATAGGTCTTCACTGTTTTCTTTGCTAAAAGGGACAGACCTAGTTGTCTGTACAAGCACCTATGTGTTTTGCTTGTCTGAAATGGGAGTTCTGGAGGCAGTGAACTCTGAAAGATGGCACTATTTTGGTTTTTAAACTACGTATACTTGGAAAATGTAGTTTTCTTCTTCAATGAATTCAGCTCCATCTAACTTGCTCACAAAACAGGTAAAGGGTTACTAGTACTTCAACGGATTGGGAGATTTAGTTATAATTTTACATTGGCTAGTACAGCTTTTAAAAAGTGATCCCATCATGACTGTTCACTGAGGTGTTCCATATGCTGGGGTACATCTGCTGTTACTGGTGTATGAACCACTGCTAGATGTTCGGCATGCACGAGGCAATGGCAGAGGCAGAAGCAGCAGCAGGAGCAGCAGTTCCTCACTGCTTGTCTTCAGACACTTGCCAAGGAGACACAACCAGCGTGAAGCAGCATAAAGCCTACTGGCCTATTGGTGCTTCCATCTGATGTTTTGGGGCCAGGCTGAGGAAAGGCAAGGTAAAAACCATAGGAATGATAAACTGCCTTGGCTGAGAGAGGGGGTGAGCATCCCAGTTCGGTGTAATGGGATGTGTGTGTCAGGAAGCTGAGAAAGACAAGAGTTAGTGACGGGGTAAGATGCTATTTTGATGAGGTGGATGAGTGTGGCACTAAGAACGGGAAGCTAGGTGTCGTATGGATGAGTCCTGATCTGTGGTAGCAGATTGTGTGACAAGAAGGTGAGGTCAAGGCCATGGTTTGGAGAAATTGTGCCTATGCAGGAAGCAGGATGTTGCTGTTGCCAGTCATGTATGGCACCATCTGCCTCTGCCCCCCTTGCCAGTGCTGGCAGCTGATCAAAGGTCTGTGAACAGCAGATGTATTGCAGAGCTTTTCTCCTTATCTAACTCCCAGACCTTCCTTGATGAGATGCTGGTTTTCTGGGGGGTAATCTTTAAGAGTCCTGCTTGCTTTTTACGCTCCACTCTTTTTTCTACGATCTTTTTCTGCAGGTCTAAAATGCGTTCATCTTTCATAGGCCTTTCACCAGACTGGGACTTTCTTTTCTTTTCTTCTTGCCTGCAAAATCAAAAAGAAACAATGAGAAGGTAAAATAATATCAACCCATAAAACAGATCCATCTAAGCATATATTACCTTGATAATAATGAATTTGCTTTTGCTTCTGGGAACCAGCTAGACTCAAACCAGGTTTAAATCACATAGCTCAAATGTGATACTCACAACTTGCTTCTTGTTGTTTTCAGGACACCATTACTGAACAGTATAGAATAACTTCTTCCCACAGAATGCAATGACAATATCTGCAATATTTCAAGCCGACGTGTCATTCCTTAGATAAAGCATGTGCAAAACCTGTGATACTACTGCAGCGTTTTGCTTCTAAGAACTATGGAGTTTTCTTTTTATCTGGTTTTGCTCACTTTCACCCAACTGGCACAATTTACTCACAAGTTCTTCATGTAGGTTACACCACGTTACACAGTAATTCACTTACCATCCAACTTCCTCTTTTGATTGCCTTTGAATTTGGCTCAGTATGATCAAGCTACAGTATTAATATTATGTCACAAGCAGCTGTGATTCTCCGGCCAAATTCAGAGCTAAAGTAAGTGTCAGATCTACCAAAGAATATACGTAATTATGGAATGTATAACCAGGTTAGATCTGATGCCTTCTTTCAGCTGGCAAGGATAGTTTTATAAAAGGTCTTTTTGTGTCGTGGTGGTACAATGTTACAACTGCTTTTATTGGAAACCAGATTAAGACTCCAAATGACCAAGAACGGAGTGCACTGGGGCATTGATCAGTAGATACTATAACTGTTGTTCTGCCAGTGGCAGGACTGATTTCACAGACAGGTTGCCCCTTGGGAATGTTTTACAACTGAACTCTTCCTTTATGTCTTGGGTCTTATACCACAGTGTTTTCAGTATAAGCCAGACTCTTCTCAAGGAGCTGGAGGAAGGGGAAGAAGTTCCTTCTGATGCTAAAACCACCGCTTTGCCTTAAAAAGTGTCTGTATCAAGATTACAGGGGTCCAAACACTTCTTTCATCTTGGGAGAGATGGCTTTTGTCTGCCTCGTTAACTTCTTCCTTGCTGACTGGAAACTCTCTGTAACCACAGGTATTCTTCAGAGCAGCTACTCCCGACTAGAGTTCCCAAAATCCTCAGGAAACTGGATGAAGGGAAGATTTGACCTGTGTTACACCCTGAAATGTGAACTCTAAATAAGTGGCACAATTTAGCTTGGCTTCTGATTTCCAGTTGCTTTTCTGAGACACTTCCTGAACCTCTCTGTCGTTTGTGTCATGCTATCTGGTTAGGGGAACACTTCCTTATCCTCCTTAATACTGTGATATACTCTGCTACACTGAGATTAATTTTTAAACACTGTTCTCCAAATCTAAAAATTATGTACTATCACTTAATCTAATTGAGAACAAGGATTATTTCTATTTGCATTGTAACAAGGCACTGCATTCCGAGGGATACCAGAGGATATAACAATAAGGTTTTATGTAAATACTTGATGATTAAATGGGAATAAGCAACACTGGGAATAAGCAACAAAATCTTTCCTTACATGCAAATCCAGATTCTGGTAAATACAATTACAGGAAATACAGCAAGAGCTTTAACATCATGAAGCAGCAGAAGCTGCTTCTGAATTAACGTTGTAAATAGTTGGTTATCCTCAGACTAATCCACTCCTCTTCTGGTGAAATCCTCTATGTGAAGTCATCTACACTGTTCCAAAAAGCTGCCAGTCCCATAGATTTTCAGAGGCCACACCACATCATAACAGAAACTCAAAGAGCGAAGGAATGAAAAAAACAGTTTTAAAATTCTGTTTTTCTGTGATGGTCTGTTGAGAACTTTCAGGACTCAAGATAAAAAAGGCTTGTAAGATCTCTGTCACCCCCTATCACATGTTTCCTCAGGAAGCAACAGCCACAGTGGGGCAGAAAATAGTTAGAAAAATCCTCTCCAGATTCAACAGAAAAAGCAAACAGTGAAAATTTATTTACCACTGACCTCGTTCTGTGTTCTCTTTCTGTGTAAGCTCTGTGTACAGTCAACAGCAGAAAGACTTTGGCTCACTATGATGAAATCATATTCTAGGCATCACAAACTGCAGTTAACACCCCTTACTTGTCATCTCAATGATTTCCTTAGTAAACATAATGAATTTTAAAATATATTGAGTAAAAAGATCAGCGTTTAAAGTTTTCCTACAGGAAATTAAAACGCCTGGAACAGTTGGATTAGGTCTTCTCAGGTCTATTTAAAAAATGGGGAATTTGAAGATTTGCACAGAGGATTCCTCCCGAAAATAACATTTTGCTTTTCATTTACATTTTCAAACTCCAGCTGTACATCAAAAGTACAAGGAGATAGGTGTATGACAGCCCTTAACTACCTCAATACTTGTAAGAGATGGAGTAAAAATGGCTACTTGACCATTCTAGGCACCAGAATATCAACTTAAGCAGTTAGGACTCTATTTATAAGCTTACCTTACAAAATGGAACCTTGTGCAATAAACACAAATATATATTTCAAAGCAGAAGTAGGATTGCGTTACAGTGCAATGAACATTTTTTTTTTTAATTCCCTCATACTCTCAGTCTCAGTTATTAGGGCTGTCTGTACTTCACAGTACCTTGCCTTTTTTCTGTCCCTTTTTTCTGTTCTTCCCTTGTTTCTGTAGTTATTGCAGTGGGGAAAATGAATGTATCTAACTGTTAACAGTTCACTGTTAAGGAAGTCATTATTTTGACATTTAAGAACACTACACTATTAGATTGATTACTATTTTGTACTAAGGCGAGGGACTTAAGCACTCAAAATCTGACTCCCTTCCAAAACAATTAACTTGTTGAGCACCTAATTTTAGGTGGGGGAGTGATTGTTATTCGTAACAGTGTTTTCCTGATTTGAAATAAAGATTATGAAGCTGTATAATCAAAGCTGATTCACAGAATCACAGAATGGTTGAGGTTGGAAGGGACATCTGGAGGTCATCTTGTCCACCTCCACCTGCTCAAGCAGGGCCACCTACCACCTGGTGAATATTGCCCAGGATGGTGTCCTGATGTCTTTTGAGTATCTTCAAGGATGGAGACTGCACAGAGTCTCTGTGCAACCTGTGACAGTGCTCAGTCACCATCACAGCAAAAAAGCATTTCCTGATATTCTGCGGGAACCTCCTGTGTTTCCTCTTGTACCTCCTGTCCTCTCATTGTTCCCCTCTGAGAAGAGCCTTGTTCTGACTTCTTTAAAGTCTCTTTTCACATATTTGTATTTCTGATCCATCATTGCTGATAAATTTCCTCCTGTTTCAATGTTAGTGAAGAACTCATTACCAGCAGGACTGGTAGAGACTGAGAAACTAAATCTTACTTCCTTACGGCAAACAGATACAGAACTTTAAGTATTTGTGAAATTTGTGAAATTAATGAAATCACAAATATTATGAAGTATCAAACCAAAATTCCTTTATTGCTAATTATTAATCTTTTTTCATTATTCTAGGTTATGTTTTTGAAGATCTGAAGCAACTGCCACACATAGGGATAGGTCAGCACATGTTCCTCTATTACATCTTTCCACCTCCATGTGCAGTCTTGCCCCTTCCCTCAGTTGTATGCAGCCACACAGGGTTATGCTGCCAGGGTGCCTTACACGTTTTGGAGGATGGGGCTCCATTGTCCCCTCTTCCTCCAGAAGGGGCCTTTGACCCCCCAAGTCAGACCTGGACACTCGAGGGAAGACCTGCTGTAGGGATTTTGTTTTACTTAGAAAGGACGGTCACAGTCATTCATCCATAACCCTCTCTTCTGCTTGTTCTCTTCCTCTTCATAATCAGCCTTCCCCCTTGTCCTCCTGCCAGGACTGCCCTCACACTATTTCCACCCCTCCCCAGTTCAGGCCAAGAGAGAGGTGTTACACTGGTGTCATCAGTGCCTCTTGTCAAGGAGGGTTTGGACCACCGGCAGTGGCAGGGAGAGAAAGGAGTGCTTTGCCACCTTGGCAAACACATCATCATTTGCAGTACAGTGCTGAGCCCCCAGCATGCTACACTGTTAACACAGTGTGGCATGGGGATGTGGTAAATTATTGTGCTGGTGGGAGTCTAAGCATCTTCCACAGACACAAGGAAGGAGGATTAGTGTCAGGTCAGAGTGTCACCCTGAAACTGCAGTTGCTACCCTCATCTGGATGTTGCCCTAACTTGTAGATAGGAGGAGGCAGCAGGCACTGTCACTTGAAAATGATCAGGAGGTCAAATAAGGCAGGACAATGAGCAAGAACAGAAATAAGGCTGGCTTCCATGTACTTTACATATGTGCCGGTGGCTGGTGGAGGCATGGAAGTGAGACAAAGGGGTAATGTGGTGGTGTTCACTAGACACACTTACTGTGGAGCCAGGAATTGAGTGTGTGAAATCTTCTGAGATAACTTCCCTCTGGGCAGCTTTAAACCACATGAATTGTGAGAGCATGCAGTCCCAAGGCCACACTAAGTCCCAGCTGAAGTAACACTCCCCAAACCACAGATAATGTGGACAGAGAGCGCCTCATCACTGACTGGTTTGATCTTTGCTTGGTGCTTAGTGCATTAAATTTCTTGCAGTAATAGATGTAGTCTCACTGGAATGAAAGGTAATTGTATCTGAAGTACACAGGCTCATAACTTCAGTACCCTAGCATAGGGTACCAAACACTCATAAATCCTTTGGTGCTTATGTTCGAAAGCTGAGAACTCAAATGTCTGTCCACTTCATATGTCAGTGCTGATTTCCAAACTGTGAAATTCTAGCAATTAAAGGGATGTCCTGTGTGTATACTGAATTGATTCTTAAGTGTTCTGCAAGCACTCACACAGCCACTGCTGTGACAAATGCTTGCAGTCTATTAAAGGCCGATGTCTGTAATTTTTCATGTTTCGTTTCCTATTTTGCTTAATATAGCTCATTATGTGCTTGCTCAATGTGCCGCTTTTGTGTTGATGTATGTCTGTTTGTAAATGATATTGAAAGGAACCTGCTTGGTAGGGACCCAATTAAACTCCAGCTGACACTAACTAAAGCACATTTGTTTAGCAAAGCTTAGCCACCACTTCAGCTGATTAGCAGGAGCCTTCAACATAATGCAATTTCAGATACAACATGTAATTTTATACTGATGCATAAGGCTATCTTATGAGGACCATTAGTAAGATTTGCTATTCTGTCCCTATAATTATGAATTAATTCTGTAAACACAAAAATTTGCTTTTTACATCTCCTGTGCAGTGTTTCAATAATACAACCCAAGCAATTAATTGCTCATACTGACTTGACAGAAATTTCAGGAGTCACAAGCTGTAAATCAGGTTTAACTCCCAAAGCCTGTAGTTTGTTTAGAGAGAAGTAAAAGCTCCAGCAAGTGTCTAGAGTTTGTAAATAGGTCATAATGCCATTTTCCTGCATTAACAGAAATAAACCACAGGTTTGGATTCTAGATGAAAATGCATGAAATACACTCCCAAAGAACAAGATTTCTGGCATAGTTTGATGATGCCTCTTTATAGAAGATGCTTCCAAGTTGCACATAGATTGCCTGGGAGCCATGAAAGGAAGCCTTTTATTTTTTTCACTTGGAGAGCTACCACGGTTCCATTAAAATTACTGTATGACTTGTCATGACTCTGACTAGAAGCTTACAAATTAAGTGTTTAATTTCATTTGGATTCTATCATCTTTGGCATGCTGGTCTGTTCTACAAAACATTTCAAATGTCAGGACAAGAAGTGAATCAACATTAGCTCCTCATTATAGCATAGCTTATTTCAGCATCAGAACAGTTTTAGATCTGAATTAGGCCAAAGAGATAGACTCTTTAAAGGAACCCAGCACTATACAAAATTCACATCTAGCATAACAAATGATACTTGAGTTACTAGTGAAACAGGTTTCATGCAGTATACAACTTCTTAATGCCTAGTTTGTATCTCTAGTAGAAAGCAGTTACTTGAGTTGCTCCCAGAGGCTTTCACAACACTGAACGTTCAGGGATGAGAATGTATTGCCAGCCCCAACCGCATTTCAGGTTCTTTAGTCTTAAAATGTTTTCTCAATATATGCCACAGAAGAAAGAGTCACTGATCTATGCAGTCAATTCACTGCAGCTGCAGTTATTGATTCATTACATTCATTAAACTATCTTCTTAAGTACTAACACAGGAAAACCCCAGTCTTTGGAGATTAACTATCAGCAACAAACCGAATTACAGCTGGGACCAGTGAAAACTAGTTAAATGAATACATCAATACTGCCTTCTGTAACTGAGATTTAGAACTGGATGATAGATCAATTACATGACTTGAACTCTAGGAAGACACCTTCAGTATCTCAGCAGTAAACATGAATCTAAGACGTGGCTAAAGATGTGTGGTTTTAGCCTGACAGAATATGTCTTCAGCCTGAACACCTGTTTGCAAAATGATGGCTATGGATCCTTTATGACAACAAATAATTAATATGAATAATGAATACAGAAATTGATCAGAGATCCTGTAAGCAAAGAATTTTCTCTTTGATCCACAGCTACAATATATTTAATTTATAACTTATTATTGTTATCAGAAGATCTCCTTCCCAAAATATGTTTAACTTCTAGAATATGCCCTGCCTTTTCACAGAACAAATGAAGTTCAAGGAAGAAAACTATAGTCCTAATGTATTGGTTTAGATGAAAATGAGAAACCACTTTAAATGGCAAGCTAGAATGATTCTAATAACATCAAATTAGTTCTGATTAGCTAAAAAGGAACAGAAGAAAGGCAGAACTTCTTTCTCAATTTATGATAATTGGCTGTGAATCCTGGGGCAATATTGTCAACACTAGCCTACAGAGTGTCTTCAATTATAAATGATGAAAAAGATTTGTTAAATCTGATGCAAGTTATTTTCAAAGAATAAAAAGAAAATCCTGGCCCCAGTGTAATCATTGACAAAAGTCACAGTGATTTGTAAAAGGGCAGTATTTTGCTCTCTGCTTGTTTTTCTCCTCAAGGGGCTAGCAAAATATGAACAAAGTTGCAATGTCTGAAATGTCACATGCTGTTTTATACTGACTTTAAAGCAGCTGCTCGTCCAAGTTCTGCTCTGAACAGGGAAATCTGGTCCAGTTTGTCGAGAAGAAGTTGTTCCTTAGCTTGTTTTTCATGAATTATCTGGTCCCTCTTCTCTTCCTCTGCTGCCTTCTGTGCTTCTCGGAGTAGAGCAAGGCGTTCACGTAGTTCCATTATTGACATTTCACAAATTAAACCATGGCCACCCGTCTACAGAACATGAAATACAGGCTTAAATAACACTGAAATACCAAGGGGAGAGTACATGAGTAAAACCAGAATATTTTCATTGTGTTCTAAATCATGCTGAATATATTTTGTCTTCAAGAAATAAAGGGATGCCTCAACCTACTACTTCAGATGTTTAGGTTTAAGGTGTAGAGCTTATCTTTCATATGTGTAAAAACACAAGGCTCATGAAAAAGCATTGAAATATACAGTAGATTAATAAGTACATTTGCCGTCCAATTGACTTACAATTTTGGTGTTAATTAGTCATTTGAAGTTTTAAAATGTGTAAAATTACAACTTTTTTTTAAGTTTGTAAAACCAGAACAGACTTTACACTACAAAATATGCATTCTTTTTTGTATTTGTCTTTTTCCAAAGTATGGATTTGATCTATGATGGCATCTATTATTTTTATCTGGAAAGATTAGGACTAAACAATGCTTTGCGCCCAGGGAACTCAGATCTTAATGTCCAAAGTTAAAATATTCAAACCTGATTCTGGTCCTGAGATGTAATGGGTGACTTCCGCACCTCAGTTTGCATACAAAGATGGATCATTTCTAAACAAATTTTTGAACACTTAAAGGTTTTGGCTCTTGCTCTTACATATACTTTCCCTCCCTCTGTGTCTACACATCTATACATCTGCATATATGGAAAACGTGCATAAACTCACACAGATACTGAGCTTTCTTTGCAAAATTTAATCCATTTCACCCCAACTATTCTTTTGTCTATCTTAACATAGTTTTGGTACACATCTTTGGTACATATCTTGTACCGTGGCATATTACAATGGAATATATGGGTGCAGGAAATCAAGGTGCTAACCTGACACTTGCTATACAGTTACAGAACATTAAGAGTGAAACACTGGTCAGGATTTAATCACAGAGACCTCAGTCTACTTCGTTCCATAGAACTAGTGAAGAAATTAATGGGAAAGTTTGGAAAGGATGAAGGGGAGTGGTGGTGATGTGGAATCCAAAAGAGCAACCACTCCTCCAAAATGTATTTCTTTGACTGAAATTGAGTAGTAATGATAAATATATGTAAATAAAACTCATTACAATCCTTCGAATGGAGAGAAATTACTCAGTTAAAAAGCCTTCATTTTTTCCATGCAATCCTTTTTAGCACACACACACACACACACAAAAAGCCCTTGTATTGAATACTAAGCAGATTGTTGACAGAATGGTAGTTGTCTTTCTGCTTTTGAGTTTTTTACAAAACAGAACATGAAGAGGAAGGAAAAAGAAAACAAGAAAAGAGAAGGTTGCTCTGTCATAGATAGGCGCTCAGATGGTCAGTTTGTCTGCAAGAATTGACCCGTGTCCAGTCCCGCTTCTGTGGTCTAGGATGCTATCTAAGCACTGATGATTCTCTGGCTGTTCAGAGCAGTGGGTCATGAAACAAAGGGAAAGCCAAGAGAGATAAAGAAAACAGTAAGGCAGGGCAGGGTCAGCACACAAATAACCAGGCTTGGCCCTCTGCTACTACAACATTTGTGCTTAAGAGGGATTATTATTGAGTTAGTCCGGAGAATCTAATGATACAAGCTTGTCAGTGAAGTAGAATGTGTCTTGGGTAACATGGGGACTCCTCCAAGATTTCCAAGAGTCTCTCCTGCAGTCTTGGTCCCCATAGCTTCCCTTTCTAAAGCTCCAAAACCTGAGTCAGTAAGAAGAGATCATCACTTTTTTTGACTGAAGTCTGATGCTTCAATTTTGACTCAGTGGTTTCTGCTTCCATGTTCCTCCTGTGTACCAAAGATGACCTAATCAATGGTCACCAGCAGCATCAGTAGAAGACTGATAAAAGCATTCAGTATTAAACAGACTTTATTTTTGCATTTCTTTGAAAAATATGTACTACCATAGGTTATTGAAACAGTAAATGATCATTTGTCTCCTTCTCAGATTTCAATTTAGAGTGCATTTGCAAATAGCAAGTGCTATAATACCTTGCCTCTAATTTGAAATAGTCAATGACCACCAAGTTGTATTCTGGGAAGTGAAAGGAAAATGTTTTTCAACAGGACATATATACCAGTGGTCGTGTTTGAGCATGGCAAGCAAACAACAAAAAGGTCTAGGAAAGAGAATTTCCTAGAAAGACAGAATGGTAGAGGCTGAATATTTTTAGTGTTTGCATTTCAAAAATACTCAGTGAAGACAGTGAAGTGGTTCCTAAAATATGAAAAGTCCTATATTTGTGCAGTAGATAATGCTGGTGTTCAAGCAACTTACGTGCCATCAAGGGAAGAAATGGCACTTCAAAAATTGTGAAAATGAGTGAAAATTTATGGACACATACTTAATTTCACTAAGACTGAAAAAGACTTCGGTAGAAAGAAAACAACAGGGCAAGCTATCACCCCAAAGTGTGCTGAATATTCAGAGTGCTGTTGTAATAGTGAAGTTGAGATATAGAATGGTTTGGGTTGGAGAGGACCTTTAAAGATTGCCTAGTCCAACCTCCTTGCCATGGGCAGGGTTATCATTCACTAGATCAGGTTGCTCAAAGCCCCATCCAGCCTGGCCTTGACCATTCCCAGGGGCATCCACAACTTCTCTGGGCAACCTGTTCCAGTGGCTCATCACCCTCATTATAAAAACTTTCGCCCTTACATCCAATCTAAATCTTCCCTCTTTCAGTTTAAAACCATTACCCCTTGTCCTGTCACTACAGGCCTTGGCAAAACATCTTTCTCCATCTTTCTTAAAGGCGTCTTTATATACTGAAAGGCTGATATAAGGTCTCCCTGGAGCCTTCTCC
Source organism: Buceros rhinoceros silvestris (assembly GCF_000710305.1). NCBI lineage: Eukaryota > Metazoa > Chordata > Aves > Bucerotiformes > Bucerotidae > Buceros > Buceros rhinoceros. The sequence goes on along the minus strand of NW_010426295.1, from coordinate 16,736 downwards.
AGGCTAATAACCCCAACTCTCTCAGCCTTTCCTCACAGAAGAGGTGTTCTCTAACAGGTCCATGTCTTTCTTGTGTTGGGGACCCCAGAGCTGGATGCAGTACTCCAGGTGGGGTCTCACCAGAGCAGCGTAGAGGTGGAGTATCACCTCCCTTGACCTGCTGGTCATGCTTCTGTTGATGCAGCCCAGAATATGATAGGCTTTCAGGGCTGTGAGCAAGAATTGCCAGCTTTTCATTTATCAATGTCCCCAAGTCCTTCTCCACAGTGCTACTCTCAATCAATTTATGCCCAAGTCTGTATTGATATTGGGGATTGCCCCTATCCAGGTGCAGGACCTTGCATTTTGCCTTGCTGAACTTCACGAGGCACACTCCTGAAGTCTGCCAAGGTCCCCGTCCTGAAGTGTATCAACTGCACTACTCGATTTGGTGTCATCAGCTGTTGAGGGTGCACTTAATCCCACTATCTATGTCATTAGGGACGATATTAAATAGTATTGGCGCCAATATGGACCCTTGAGGGATAGCACTCTACTTGGTGGTATTGGTTTCTACTTGGTTTCTACTTGGACACTGAGCCGTTGACTGTAACTCTGGATGCAGCCATCCAGCCAGTTCCCTACCCATCTAACAGTCCATCCATATCATTCAGGTCCATTCTTTTGTACTTGCAATATGATTTGTATCATCACTTTTTTTTCAGAATCCTTACACTCTAGTAACCTTACATATAGGATAAGCTTGAATTTTTAATGAATTTTTCATACATGACCTGAAACCTGCTACATTTTTCTGCTTCGTGTTTTGAGATGAGATAGATGGGAAAATATATTTAAGCCATATTCTGTGCTTTGAAACAAACAGTATTTCAGTGGAAGTGAGGAGTTGACAGATAATTGGCAATGAAATGTCCTAGGTTCCAGTCATCTTAATTTTCTGAATGCGAGCCTGCACCAGTTTACAGTTGTGATTGAAAAAGTAATGACTTTTCCATGTCCGACTACATCATACTGTTCTATCTTCGCAGGTGCATTTTGTGACTGAATCACCTGGGTAACAAATGTGCAGTGAGTCTACTCTAAGGGCTCTGACACAATGTGCAACCCTATCTCAAGCAGTAAAAGGCCTATAGATTGGAGTAGCTTTTGGCATTTTCATGCAGACAGTTTATAGTACCTGTGGTGTACAATAATTCTTTGTACTCTTCACTTTTCTTCCCTACTTTTTTTTCATCATGGTTCAGTAATATTTCTCCAAAATGGGTGGAGTGAGTCTGGGTTTGAAAAAAGAGAATTGCTTTCTTTGGCTAGAAAAGAAATGGAGAATTAATGACAGCAGCCATAAAGGCGACCAAAGAGATTAATTGAGGATGGGACATCTAGGGACCTGATTTTATTCTTGTTCACTTGTTTCACACTTTAACATTAAATGTATTCTAATATCTGATAAATGAGATGGGGGATTTATCTGGTGGCTGCAAAGATAGTAGGCAGCTTTCTAATCAATGAATGGCTCGGTTCTCTTCAGAGGAGCAGGAGATAAAACCAAAGCGTCATATAGACTGTTCCAACAGCCACATGGAAGGAAGACCTGTTACTTTGTATACTTCCTGCAGACTAGTCATGGATGGTTTTCAATTTCAGATCTTCATCTGAATACCCATGAAAGAAAGGAAAGAAGGAAGAACAAGGCTTCTATTTAAAACTGCTTGTGTCATATTATTCTATGTTATTCTTCTTTCAGTGTGGATAAGAAAAATGGAAGAGTGTTTTCAACTAACCTGCTTCTGATTTAGTGGTAAGATAACAGATTTCTGGATGCTGCCTAAGCTTGGAAGTTCTGCAGAAGCAAGCATTGCAAAGCCAAATCTCAGGCATATCAGTTGTTGTTCAAGAATTTTGGGATACATTTACTGTAGGCCTAACCACACATGCACAAGTCATATGCACAGTATACGTATACCAGCTCAGCAGGTTCTGGTTTCTCCTGACAATCTCTTTCATATACCTGAATGTTGACAGTTTAGAAAGCAAAGGAAATTAATTTTGCTAATTACCGTGGCAATCAGGACTGCAATATGAGCAAATGTACAAGAGTCCAAATTTTGTTTTCATTCAGTTCTTACCCAGGACTGACAAATCTGTGAATTTGTGAAGATGGATAGAACATGTTGTAATCACTTTTCAATCTCTTTTTGAAAGCTATCAGGAAACCCAGATCCTGTTGGCAAAATTCAAGGAAAGTTCAAGGAGACTCAGATTTCACTTACCATCAGAATATTCTCTCCATTAAAATTTTCATTTTAGAAACTTTGTAAAAGTTCCCATTCAGATCTAACCTTTGTGTCATGAGGTCACTGTGCATCCAGACTGTGATACATCTTCATGCGGTACACAGTTCCTATATGTGTGAAACATATACCTGTATGTAAAAACAGTAGTTTTTCCTTTTGAGCTTACCTCTGTTAAATCAACAATCTTGTGTCTGATGATTGGTAAAGACTCAATAGTTCGTATTTGTTGAATTAGTTCATATCTTTTCCTAAGCTTCACCTCCTCTTCTTCTAAAGCTTGCCGAAGAAGTTCTCGATTTTCTTCACAAACTTCCTGAACTGAAAGATAAAAAATAATCTCTGTTAGCTGACTGCATATTGTAAGAAGTACCCCATCTGGAGGAAAATTCATATGCATTTGTGAATAACAATAATACTACTGATCTAAGCGTACTTGAGGGAATAGTCTGGCATTGGTGGGAGGAATGATTAGAGAAACAAGTGAGTACTTCCCACCTCCACTATCTATCATTCTATTCAGCATATAAACATCCTGTATACATACATAAAGTAGACACTTTGAATTACTGCTTTGTAATTTATCTTCTAATTAGTGCATATTCTGTCATTGTTTAATAAAAGGATATTATACCGTAGCAAGTATTCATAGTTTTCCAAGCTATATATGTATTCTAGAAATCACTGAATCACAAAGGCTGGTAGGCTGTGCTAGCCCATTTCGGAGTAGCTAACACCTTCTGCCCACCTCAACCCTTACTGATACAAGTATGGAGGTAGACAAGCAGAGGCAAGTCTGCTCACCAACATATCCACAAGCAGAGGCAGCCTGTTCAAACAGTAGATGTTAATTTGGTGTTGCACTGGAATATGTACAGCCATGCTAGTCAGAACAGCCTTCTCCTTGGACTTCATTAGCTAATGCATTGACTGAAGAATTTTCTTTAAGAATATCAGAGTATGAGTATGAGATGGCTTCTCTTTCCTTAGCTACAGTCTTTTCTAGACTGTCTTCTCTGAGGAGGACAATAATCTCGAGCTATGATTCTTTCACAGTGGTTGCTAGGCAAATCCTCTTTTAATATGAATCACAGGAAACTGAGCTTCCTAACTTGATTTCACAGAAAGTATTTGTCCCTTTTACACAAAGAGTAATTCCCATGACTGGTAGCTTAGAATTTCTGATCTACCCATTACCAGCTTATTCCTGGAATTTATATTCATGGGAATGTATAGCCTGGGTCTCTCCCTCAAATTCCCCTTCCTTTCTTTAAAAATCATAATTGGCCCACTAAAAGAAAGATGAAGTAATTTGGGAATATTTGGCATCATCTCTCATTTTCCCGGCAATATATAAATACCTATCTGCTGTTTGTACTTCTGGAGCTTTATTTTTGCTTGCTTTGCATTCTTGTGTCCTTCCACGATCTGCTCCACCAGCTCTCTCATTTCTTTCTGTTCCTGTAGACGTTTCTCAGCATACTGGTGCATCAGCTCTGCTTTCTAAATCCGAAACAAACAGGTTAATAAAACTTCTGGTAACTGGTGATCTAAGTAAGTGCCTCAAATCATTGAAATGGGGCAAGGACATTTGGATTCCACATATTACATCATCCACAAAAGTAGCAAAGGACATTCAGGGAACAACACAGAAACCCAGTTCTGCTCACTCTGTTTTATTTACCCACAACAGCCCTGCGTAACATTTGCACTGCTGTTTTCCAGGATGCCCTCCCATGTGTTTCTAAAAGCAGACAAAAAAAGCCATCTCTGGATCTGGTTGAGAGATATCAAAAAGAGTGCTAATCTAATACACAGCTGGTTGTGTGGATTTTTTTGGGCCTGCAGAATCTTTTTGGGCCTAAGTCATACCTCTGTAATATACAAAACTCCACTTTTGGCTACCATGTTCCTTTCTTTGCCAGTGGAAATGAGCAGGAAGCAGGAAACTGGATTTTCCCAGACTAGATTCCTTAATTTCTGTTTAGATGGAAGACTAGAGTTTTAAAAGAAAGAGGATGGTCAGCATGACAGTTGTTGGTGATTTAGTGCTCAGTACTTCTGGCGATCTCCATATGGATGAAGTGCCCCACTGGCATCTGTTGGCAAGTGAAGGGAACTGTGTGGAATTGGTCAGGTTAGAGCAAGTCTGACTTGCACATCCCCAAATCTATCATATTGGGACACTTCTGTTAACAAATAAAGCACATACGCTCTGCAGTTGAGGTCAATATAGTAACTACAACAATTCTGGAATGTGTGTGACACAAGGCTCAGTTGTACATAGTAGGGTTCACTTTAAGTTGTTGCTACAGCCTGTCTAAGCGGACATAAAGACAGACATAAAAAGCCAAAAAAAGATTGAAAGATTTCACAGTACAGAAAAGGAACTCATTAAGCAAGTTTCCTTTTTGCAGCATAGCCTTTATGTACATTTGTGGTCCCATGTTAAGTTTCTGAGACACTGCATAAAACATCTGTGAGAAGTGGTTAAGAAGTAAGTACTGACTGTCTAGCAGGGCATAGCAGCAAACTGGGCTAATGAAAAAAAAAGCCTGTGATAGTGACTATGAAAAATTTTAAAACTATAATGTTAGTTATTCCTTGCTCACTTGTTTAGTTTATAGGAAAAGCACTGGAAAAATGTAATGTGAGCTTGGGGAAAAAAAAATAAAAGATCTAGCAATGTTTTAGGGAAACTGTGATTTGTCAGATCAGAAACTGTGTGAAAGTACTTCTTGGCATAAATATTCAGTTTCCCATATATATAGATCCAAAAAGGGTTCTCTGCCTGAATTTTCCACTAGAGAGTTCTAGGGATGTCAGATAATATGAAGTAAATTGAATTATATCAGTTTATGAAAAAAACCTCGTATTTGTGGCTCTCATTTTAACAAGATAAAGAAATTAGTCATATATTGGTGATTTAATTGCAAATAGTGCCTAGTATCTCAGTATCTGTTCAAAAAGGATATGTGCAATGACATGAATATAGGGGAGAATGCTTTAACCTTCTGTTTTATTCAATTTACTTTTTAAATATAACAAACACGTGTAAAAAACACTTTAATGTATAAGCATTGCTGTATCTGGAAGTTGTAGCACTATTTTTCCATTGTTTGCAGACTCCAGTGAGTAAAAACACTGTACAGAACTTATACACCTTCTTATAGTAAGTATCATCTGTGGTATGATTGAACGAAGCAAATTTGAGCAATGCTGTATGTTTACCTCTTCTCTTATTAGGTCAGCTTTCTTCTTATTTTCTTGAACTACATTTTGATGGGCTAGAACTGCCTCTTCATGACTCAGTTTCCCTTGAAGCCTCCTACACTCTATTTCAGCCAGCTGTTCTTCCAGATCTTTTCCACGCATCTGTTTTTGCCATTCGAAGAATTCAGATGGGTCTCTAGCTCCTTGCAGCAATTTTTCAATTCTGCAAGAGAGAAAAAGGGTATGTTGTTCTAGAGATCCAGCCCTGCACCTCTGCCTTGGTTCATAAACATTTCTAGAAGTTTGTTGTGATATAAGGTGTTTGATCTCTGCAGAGAAAAAAGGCTGTCATTGCAAAGTCGTTTGACTGATATATTTTAGTTCTCGTCTAAGAGGTGTGCCTGCTATGTGGAAAGCCTGGGAAAGCCAGGCTGAAATAAAGTGCATGGGGGCAGGGACCTGGAAATTTTCAGTAAAACAAAGCCCCAAGAGGGGGCAAACTTTAGCTGTGTATGGATTTGCATAAGGAGCAAGGAGATTCACGCTGGAGGTATGTACATTTTCTCAGAGGATCACTTTGCTTAGAGGTAGAAATAACAAGTAACTTTTCTCTTTGGCAATCTTGGCCATGTTAACACAGAGAATTATAACCCTTTCTGCTTAATTCTACTTCTGTTTTGCATTTTGTCTATTAAATAATATTGCTGTAATAAGGCAAAGAAGAATTCAGCTATTAAGCAAAGCCAAATTCTTATTTTTTTTGCTTGGCTGAGAGAGAAGAGCATAGCAAAGCCCTGGGGCAGGCCCATCGAAGTCCTACAGCAGAGGAGTGAATGAGCCAAGAACTAGGGCAGAGACAAAAATGCAGTGAATTGCATCTTATTGTTGCTCCCCAACACACACACACACATATATATATATGTAGTTTGTTAAATGCAGCTGAAGATTAAAAATCATTAATATAAAATAGTGTGAAGTTATGGGGAAAATCAGTTCCTTTGCTGAGTGGAACAAAATTCTGCCAGATAAACAGTATCATATGTAATATAGAAGAACCTCAATATACATACATAGCTGATAACAGAACCTGAATGCTGCATAATATCTTACTGCTAAAATCCTGATCCATATACCAAAATTTGCTAGGCCCAAAGACCACATCCAACCTTAGGTAGTCATTCTGAGACTTAAAATGCAAACAATATGTAGTGCTTAGTCTGCTAAGTCAGGCGGATTAGAAATACTACTAAATCAAGATGACATACAGGTTTTATCTTTGTTGAAATTAATAGTGAAAAGTTACAGAACACAGTTATGGAACACAACCTGCAGTAGCCATTCAGGAGTCACCCTCTCCCTAGTTATTGTCTGCTGAAAATCTATGCTGCTGAATAAGGATTTCTCATATCGGAGGAATACTTATGTCAGGATTCCTTAGAGCCCTAAGTGCACCAAAAGGACCTGCAACCTCTTATTCCCCACCCCTGCCTAGGATTTAATTGCTTGTGTTCAAAGACGGCTTTGTTGCAGTGCAACCGTGTAACACTGGATCAGTCTGGAGTGAGAAGAGCTGCGTGAGGAAGAGCTACGAAAAGTCCTGGGGTGTGGTGGAGTTCCTTCCTGGGAGCCCTGTTTAAGCTGAGGTTAACAGCCTTTGTCCTTTCCTAAGCTATGCTGCAGGTATGTCTGCACCCAGCCTAGTACCTTGTTGACCTACCCGTATTAACTTGGCTCCCTGGCTTGACCTCGGCTCAGACTCGTCAGTATGGACACATCTAGCAGTCACTGGAGCATTGGCTGACCCTGCTATCTGTCACTGGATCTGTTCCACTGCCTTGTCATGGTACTATGGAACTGAGCTGCTGTCAGTGAGGACATTGTCCCTACATGCCTTGCTGTCACCCTCAGCTCCTGGCTTACCTTGCCTTGCGGAGCAGCACAAAGTCGTCCATGTGACAGACATGGACAAGTATTTTTATATACTTATAAACAGGTTCAAGTATCGAATGTGGCATGTAGCTGGCTACCAATGATTGAAGAAAATGGACATATATTAAATAACTTGGCTTAATATATGTGCATCTTTTCTAATGGACACAGAAATAGATGTGTATTTGTGTCTATTTATTCTGGGCAATCAGAATCAATATAACAAGTGATCCTTATTGGACTTTTGAAGTGAACAGTAGCCAAAGTGCTAAATCAGAACAGTCACACTGTAGCATCTACAGTAAAACAATGATTTCAATGCAGATTTTCAGTTCAGTTCACTTTTTTATTTGTCAACGACATTTATAGAATAGCTTCCTTATGCCTTACACCAGATTTTAATTAACCTGGAATTTTCTTAATTATTTTTATTGTGGTTAATTATTCTATGTCCAGGGATGTGAAAAGTAATCTGAGAAAAAAGTGATACCTCTTGAGCTCCTGTTCCATTTTCCGCTGATAGAGGGCACCCTCTCTTAAAATAGCTGCAGCATTTAATTTAATAGGTATATTGTCAATCTGTCAGGAAAGGGAATGTATATACCATAGTTAGTAATGTAAACCATAAAATGGGGTATAAAAACATTTCAATGGGTTAAATAAATCGACCTAAGACAGCATAAATTTTGCTTAAAGCATTCATCTAGCATTAATCTGACATTCACAATGAAATTGCATGCTGTTCATAAACCACTCAAGCTGCTTAAGAAATCAGCAAAGTCCCCCAAGTGGATTATAAATTTGTAATCACCCTTGGACCATGTCAAATCCCATAGAATGTGTTCACTTCCTTTCATTTTTTTTCAGTGCTCAAATACAGAGTGTGCAGGGCTTCCAGCTGCTTTGGACAAAGAAAATAAACCGCTGCTCTGAAAGAGAGTAAGTTAGCCAAAACTGTTAAAGTATAAGCAGAACCTTTCAGAGGAAGGTCTCAGAAGTGTTTTACCAATAATCACTATTATAACTTCAAAATATTTCTCAGACAACTGGCATTACCCATTGACATGTCCATTTTCTAGTTAGCAGAAGTGAAGTACAGTTCCCAGTGACTTTCAGGCCTTGTGGTGTAACTTGGACTAGATCCTATGGCTGCTTTGCAGTTCTTCAAAGTATTGCCTTAGGACTAACTTCCAGACAACCTCTAAATTCTGAGGGAGGAAGGAAACAACCTCTCTGCCAGTTAAAAATGTTCTCTGCGGAAGCAGGCTGCTCAGAAAAAATCTATCGCCTTTGCAGACACGTATGAGTGACCTGATCTGAACCAAGGCAAAGCAGTGCTGGTGGGATAAAAACTGGGATCATTCCTGCAGAAAATAAAGCTTAGTCATGACACATTTGACCTAAATCCACACAAATTCTGTGTTCAGAATCCACGCATGTTTAAATTTCAAATTAACAGCTTAATGAGTGGCTGAGAAACAGATGCACAGAATCACTGAAGCTATATACTACAAATACTGTAAGCACAAATACATAATGCAGTCTCCAGACATATATAAGCTAACTGGGAAAAGGATGTTTTATAATTGATATTAATTAGGTAGGTTGAGGATAAAAAAACACATGCTATCAGTTAGAAATTCACTAAGTAGAATTACTGTGTTTTCCACACAGATAGCAGATTTTAATGGCCAAAAATTAATTACCTGTCTGTTTAGTGACCAGACAATGATAACTCAGAGGACTTAGGAAAAGACCCAAAACATTGCATTGTATTTCTTTTGTTTGACTCACTTATTCTTCTCAATGCCTAATGATGTCCTGCCTTCCTTTCAGTCTACTTCTCAACTCTTCTCAAAGTCTTCTGCATTATATGAACATTCCCACCACAGCCTGTATTTTATGCATTACACTGTGTCTACTTAGTGTAGACATTTTCTCTGACACATGTAGAAATTTTCATGTTTTTGACAAGTACCTGTGTATACAGATTTCATATTCTGTATTTACTAACTATAATTTGGATAGAGAACTTAACTAAGAATGATTATGAACATACATTTAACTTCAGTTTCCCAGTTTATTAAACAGAAATGTGACTATATGACAATGAAACATAAATATGACAGGCCTTATAGTCAAAATAACTAGCACTTCCCAGATATATGCAGACAAGTTTAAGTAAAATAACTGTCATGTGGCATCAAGGAAGTTTTGAATTTTATGCATTCTCTTCCTGTTGTGAGATACCTTCTCTTTTTTCAAGATAAGAAAATGGAAATAATCAGGAAAATCACAGAACACTGTAATTTTTGTGGAAAAAGATTGCATTCACTATTGCCAGCTAATGAACACATAACGGCTCACCAAAGCCAATAAATATGTAAAGAACAAGGCCTGACATGAGAAAGAGGCAGATTGAGACTGTGATGATGCATTTGTACTTTCTCATTCTTCCAGTGAAAAGAATGAATAGATATTCTGTAACAGCAAAGGGAAGTAATTTCTGCTGCACATAATATATGCGTTCAAAATGAAAAAAATATTATTTAATACACTGTGGGTGTTCTAAAAAGGGGAAAGGAAAATACTAGTTGGTTAAAACATTATAAAATGTCATTAATTTGAGGACAGATTGATACATCTTGGTTAAAACTTCCTCTTAGGATTTGTCTACTCACAGAGTTGCACAGGCAGGAAGGCGACAGGAATAGAAAGTATAATAGAAAGTCAATAACAATATGCATATCTCAGCTTGAGAGTTATATCTTGAATATCATTTAACCCACCTTTAAGGCAAATGTGTTTAGACAAGATAAAACTGATTGTGCTCCTAGAGAAGATACCAGCAGTGTTGGAAGCGGCCCTGACCAGTGCCGTAAGATGCCAGATCTGTATTTTTATTTATGCAATTTAGGCAGATGGTTTGACTTTCATTAGTCCTTACTAAGGTTTCAGTATTTTACATTATCAGAAAAGGAAGAGGAATATACATGGTCTGGATCTTACACTGTCCTGTAATTTAAATGCTGCTGGATTGTAAGCAGACTGAGTAGGTGACACTGTTAGTAGAGGTAACTTTGGTGTGTGATAAAACGTCAGATATGCTTTAGGAGTAGCTTCCAGAGGCCCAGTTCCCCAAGCGGGGAGTCAGTCTTTTCAAAGTGAATATAAGCCATACCTAAATACAGTTTTAAGGAGTAGGTAGACCTGCTCACAAAGATATTTGAGGTCACAATGCAAGCACAGCTTCCACATGAAATTATTCTGCATATGAACTTGAAACAAATGAAAGGTGACAGATTGAATGATGTAAGACTGAAGATTATCTGTAGTACAGTTATTGCAGAAATAGCAATGTGAGTTTTCATGTGTTATGCTGTTAAGGCTGAATGGCCCATTTTCCATGTTTACAATTCTCTGAGCCTTGGAAATCCTAGCAGAGAAGCAATCAGTAGAGTGGATTTTATGACCTCAGTATGTGTCTAGAGGAAACAAGACACACATCCAGACTGATTGTATATTGTGTATCAGACGGTCATTAGCTGGAACGATTGCTCAGCATTCTTTAGGATCTCATTTTGAAACAGTGATTTACAAATACAAGATTCTTCTGTTCCTATGCTGAGTTCTTAAGCCAAGGGGTTACAAATTGTTTCTTTTTTCCCCTGTGGACTATTCTCAATCCTTACCATTTTACATAAAATCTCCCTTTATAATTGAAAACACTGTTAAGGCAATATGTGGAACTGCACACAACTTATCTGTCAGGGCTCTCAGGGAACCAATAGGTTTTAATTGCCCTGACCAGTCTCACCTAAGGTCTCCACTCACAACCTCTGGTCACTGGTCCAAGAGCCCCACTTAAGTTGTGATATTGCTTCGGTCCTTTCCCATTATGGTGGAGGTAATTCTGCTGCTGGTTGTTTCTGCAGTTCTGTCTCCAGCTGCCATGAATCTGGATTGCTGTTGTAGCCTGACTGGACTTCATGGGTAGAACCCAGACACGACTTGTTACTTTGCTTTGTCTAAGGATGAATTGCTATCAGCAGAACCCATCACTACCACCAACCTTGTCATACTGTGGCCTGGTTGGTGGGGGCACTACCTGTTCCTTCATTACCTTTGGCTCCTTGTTTCTCTTCTCTCCTGGAGTAGCCACACTCTTGTTGCTCCCTGACCATTTCTTTGTGGATTGTTAATGGTACATAGGCAAAAATTTATGAGCCATAGTCACAATCTATCCCACGCTCTGGCCACAGAACTACTGTAAAAACATGTAGAGCCCAGTAGAGTTTGTGTCACCACAGAATTTGCGTATGTGTTTTTCACTCCGAAGTAGCGTAAAAGTTACTCACCTTGCTTTGGATCTTTTGAGCCTGGAATGCTGGTTTATTCGTCATACTGTCATGTGTGTTCTGTGGCTTAAATGAAAAATACATTACTTCACTTCAGAGACAGATTTTCAAGTACTCAGCAATAAAAATTAGATATTTACCAAAAATCACTCTTCAATATTCATCTAGATTAACAAATATGATCATAAGGGACATATTTTAGAATTGTTATATCCACAAAACTTGCTATGTGTACTCAACTTAGTGGGAATATTTAATATCAAATGACCTTACAAAGGTAGGTCCAAAATACTGACTAAAGTTTATTGACTGAAATAATGCTAGAAAAGTAACAGTGATGTTTTGTCTGACTATGAAGTATTACCTATATAAATGAATATCTTCAGCTCTTAACTGAAATACATGTTGGGAAGACAAACTGAGTGTCAAAGCACACTTCATGAAATTATTAAATAGTGGTAGCATTCTACTGATGGTTATTAATTTAGTTTTATGGTGTTAGCTATAGATACTGATGTGAAAGTGTCTGGAACCATGGAGATGAACACAGTGAACAGAATATGCAGATGCGGTGCTGAAATGACTAAATAACATACATAATTTGATGACATAGTTGTGAACTGGGAATCACCCAAAGCACAAATTCTGTATGAATGGGACTGTTAGTCCCTCAGCTTGGGGGGTCTGTGGCATAAAAGCTAATGGAAAAATAGTATGTAGGTTTAGAGAAATATTGCCAGTTTGGAGACTTGTTGGAGCAGTATCACAGAAAGGCTGCTTGTATCAAAATTAGAATAATAAAGCAGCGCCAAAGTGTAAGAATAGGGAGTTATGCATCCGAAGGGGAAAATGTTAGTATATGGATGTGAAGTAACAGTACAGCTGTGAATGATAGCACAGAATTCCTAAAACCAAATAAACAAACATTTTCAAATACGTTGAGATCTCTTTAAATATACCACTCATTTTTCATCTTCATACTGGGGGATTTTTAGGCAGTAAAGTATTTTGTAGCATACCTCTTTCTTTTCAGACTTGACGGTTGCACACCTGAACTGGTTAGCATTTGCTTTCAGGAGCAGATCCTAAAATTAAAGCAATTAGCTTAAAAAGTATGCTACATTTAAATTAACTAATAAGAAATTTCTGTCTTGAAAAGCCTTGCAGCCCTGACCAGTATATTAATTGGTTTCCAATGAATGAAAGCATAACTTAGTATTTACCTGAATTTTCATTCCTGATTAAAGACCTGAAGTAGGCAATTCTTGATTTGCTACATAGTTTCACCTGGTTGTATCCTTTGCATAGGGCATCAGGGCATCCTTGCATAGGTCCGCCCATATAAAACATATTGCTCATCCAGAATTCAACTTAAAAGCCTCATAATTACCTACAGCACATCAGTACCATAGGTAATAACCATTTCCACATAGCTAACAAACAATGGCATTGTTTATGAGTTAAATTAGAAGACTATGATCAGGGGATCTGAGCACCAAGGGTTGCTCCAGTAGGCACACCCTTAACATTAATTCTACCTGACACTTTAAAGGGGAAGTACAGGCAGCCACATTTCCACTTTCTGCATATTTCTTCTGTTTGTAAACCAAATCTCTAGTCAAAGCAGTGAAACATAGACTAGATTTTCTAATGGCTTTCTGGACAGCAGCTGGCCATAACATCAGTGCTTCCGTAATTGTCCAGAGTACAGCTTCCAGTGTTCTTACTCCTTATGTATGCTCAGACATGTCAGCTATAGCTTCTGCAAAAATGGTATGAAACAAATGGCATTTTAAAATGCATAGTTATTTCAGGACCCCACACTTCAGCTTGTAGCGAATTGACCTTTGTGAATGCTTTGGATGCCTTTTATAACATTCCAGAGGAGACAAAAACTGCTGTTACTGCAGCTGTAATTTCTGTGGTGGTTTTCCTTTGTTCCTTGTATTCGTGCATTTTTTCCACTGAAGAATGTGGTTGGTTGTAAGTGATTTTATAGTTGTCATAGATTTTTGACAATATAGGCACTGTGGTGGTATCTTGCTTTTCCTCCCCATTTTTTCTAGGAAGTTTGTAAGTACAAATAAGCACACAGACAACTAGGCGTGTGCTTTCCCCACAATATAGAAAGAATAAAAGGATAAAAAATAATGTGGTATTGTTTTATAAAGAAATATCAAGCATAAGTAATGTGTAGGGCTAGCATAAGGAATGCAAAGTTTATCCCCCTAGAATCCATCACGCATTAAAGCCTTATAGTTTTACATACGTACCCCTATAGTTTAGGAATAGAATCCAATGCCCCTTTCACAAGGACAAGAGGAGAGCCCAGAACAGTGATAAATGGACTTGTACTGGCTAGTGAAAGCTAGAGTAAGGCTTTTTCAGGATAGGAGTGGGAGAGTGCAGATAAAAAGGAGTCAAATAGCATGCCTTTTATCAAGCATATAGTATTATTCGATTGGATGTGGTGATTGCAGTGTGGGGAGGAAGAAAGAAGGTGGAAACTGACATTTAATTAATTCCCTTCCTAGGAGAAGATGACAATCTGCTTTAACTATGGTAGGAGCTAACTCATTGAACAGAATTCGTATCAACGTTTGGATCAAGTAAGTAGATCTGTTTCTTTGTTTTTCCATGCCTTCCCTTCTCCTGCTCTCTTAACACACAGACCATGTACTCGCTTCTTTACAAATCTTGATGACTTCACACTCTCTCAACCGGCTGAAGGAAAGAGTATGGAGTCCTCACCAAAAAAGAAGTCAGAATCTGCTGATATTTTAAAACAGTGGGTGATGACATGTGGTTATTTATCAGTTACAAGAGAAAATGAACAAAAATATTGAACATATTTTGTATTTTGAAGCCTTAACTATTAAGCGAATACCTTAAATGTCCTGTGGGAGTACAAGAGCCATCAGACTATTTCAAGCTTGCAGAAAGAAGAAAATAATCATTTTTCTGCTACCTCACATGGCTACTTGCATAACTTCTCAGATAGTACTTGTATGGTGAATAAAAGGTGGACGTTGTCTCAGACAATTAATAATAAAATAACAAAGATGGAAAAAAGCAGAACAAAGGATACAAACTTCATGAC
>NW_010426295.1:0-1750 GCF_000710305.1 Buceros rhinoceros silvestris | reverse complement strand
GGAAAGAGCCAGGAGCTATTAGGTGCTAAAGCAAATATGTTCAGATAAAGGTCTAAGACTTGTGAAAATGGAACATTACCGAAGAAACAGTTTAGAAGAAAGGCAAGACTAGAATAAGAACATAATACACTTACTTCTGCTTTTTGGCGATTTTTTATTTTGATTTCCTCTAGCTGCTTTCTTTCCTTTGGGGGTTTGTAGGTACTTGGAGGAACCTAAATTAAAAGGCAATAATCTCTACAATATAGGATATGAAACATTCCAAGCGACACATTCTTGCAGGAAAAAAACACATCCACTTTACTGTAGAACAGCTGCAGGTTTTTTTAAAATATTGATTCTTTTCTCTTAGTGCCAGTATAGAAGGCATGGATAGATTCCAATTAGCTGGGACTATCCAGGCTTTTCAGTCCCGTTCAGTGTAATGTAACCCCTGGTTGAAGCACCAGAAAGAAATCTGAAACTAGTACAAGAAAGGCTAAAGAACTAATGAATCATATAGGCCCTATCAAGGGGAAAAATAGGCTGCCAGAAAGGGAAAAGTTCTGTCTGGCATCTCATAAACTTCAGCACTGACAGCCAGATAGGGTAGCTGAATGAAGGTAGGCTGGGGAGCTCTCTGGCACAGTGTGTGGCAGTAGCAACAAGTTACAGAGACTCCAAAGACGTTTAGGGAAGAGAAGTTTATTAAATACCCAGGAAATTCGTTGTAACTGAGGAAGTCTTTGAGCTGAAATGGTGTGAGACTGAGAAGGCAGTTGGAAAAAGCAGCAGCTATACTTGTTCTGTCCCCATAGTCTTCCTAGACATCAGTGTTTGGCCATTGTGTTTGGCTGGAGAAAACACACTGGGCAAAATGGGCCTTCGCTCTGGTTACAATGGCTGTTCTAACGTCCTTGTAAGCAATCTGCACCTGGAGGTGTACATTCACTGTCTGGAGGCAGAGAACTGAGAGTGCCCTCCTAGGAAACCATTCACATGCCAGAAAGTGCTACAGATAAAGATGATCAGCAAAGACTTCTCGTCTGGCTGTCATACTGGTCAACAGGAGACTAGGGACTGTATAGTTCTGAGTTAGGCTGAAACTCCTGGGGAATTTCAGCATTAGCTTGAACAATAAATGTTGCACAGAAGCAAACTCTGAAAAAAGACCAGATGTCTCCTTCCTATGTGGGTGAGACAGTCTACCAGTTTACTGGACATCTGCTTAAATATTTATCTTAATAGAAATGTTTTAGCTCTATTAGAAGTACAGAATTAATTCAAGAATTAATGGGAAAAATCTATAATCTGCATTATACTGGAGGTGAATTTAGGGATCATAGGGATCCCATCTAGCTTTATTGGACTATGTAAAGAGCTATGCTTTGAAAAACCCATGAATCTGATGTACTTTCCACTGCTTTTGCTATTTGACATCATTATCTACCAGCAAAACAAATGCACATAATATATGCATAAATAAGCTATATGCATATGCACACAAAATATATGCACATAAATAAGCTAGCAATTAAATGCACTGGTGAGACTGCTCAAGTATTTTTGTGAGCTTTTTAAGTGAAGTAGAGATGAAATTATTTCCCAGCAGTATCTAATAGTTTTTATTATGCTTTCAAGGATGGAGAAATTAAAGCCCGGAGGATTTGCAAAGGGTTGCACAGGCAGTAAGGATCAGTTTATTTTCACTCTTCTTCCTAGTCATGTGCTTTACCTGCAAAACTGTGCTCATCTGCCAGTGTAAGCTGAA
>NW_010426294.1:0-1095 GCF_000710305.1 Buceros rhinoceros silvestris | reverse complement strand
TGCCCACTGCTCCAAAGAGGACTGACTCCAGTTGGGTCCTCCAGCAGGGCTCCTTTTATACCCTGGTCGAGTGTGAGCTGTGGTCGTTTCAGTTGTTACACACAGGCAAGAGGCCAGCTAATGGACCCTAAACTCCGAGGCACCGGATAGCCCTGGGGCATCCACCTGATCTTTTTCAGGTGCTTGTGCAGGTCCCAGTCTTCTGTGCAAGCTTTGTGCAAGCCATCAGGGTGTCTGCACTGCCACAGATGGGGCATGGTTTTCAGGCCAGACCACTGTAAGTGTCAAATGTGGACTTACCATCAACAGAAATCATTATCAGATCTATTTGAGCTCAAGACGTACAGGGGAATAATTCAGTCACAAGTGCAGCTGATGTCTCATGCCAAATGCAATGTCAGTTCTGTGTTTTGCAAATAATGAATTCGAATTTCTGTGCTTGATTACATTCAGTTTCCCACACTGGTGAAAATTTATGTGTATGCACAATAGGAAATGTCCACACTGAGGTAAGCAGATGTTTTTGGTTTGTGTAGCAACTACAAGTTTTCTACGAGGAAAAAAGATGAGGCCATATGTTGAAAGTCCAATATCCTACACATCAAAATCTGAAATCAAAGGCATTCATGTAAGGATAGGTTTGGAGGATCAGATCATACATATAAAATAATCTCCCCTACGTGCCAAATTTATTCATACTATAAGAATACAAATGTTTAAATATGAAATATATTGCATACAAAAAGACATTTTCTCTGTAAGTATACACAATGTATAAAGAATGGGAGGGTTTTGATTAGCTTGCGTAAGGTGTTCTGAGAGATTTGTTGAAAATGAACCACAACAAACACAATAGTATGCTGGTGGATATTGTGTGTACAAAGGAATCAGGTCAATACGTTCTTAACATATTCATTTGTCAAATGTATAGAATGCACATAATGCACTCGTTAATTGTTTCCCAACAAAATGGATAACGAGAAGAAGATGGATCTGAGAGTATCCCAAAGGTCTTCAGGTCTTTTGGCTGTTATTTTGAACTTTAGTGTGCAAGTCTTCTCATATGCATGAAAATCTTCATTTTAGCTTTTTTTT
>NW_010426293.1:0-30429 GCF_000710305.1 Buceros rhinoceros silvestris | reverse complement strand
CAAAACCCTGCCAGACGCAAACCCAGCACACTGCAGAGATGCAATTAACTCCTGCAAAGGTGCATTTTTTTTTTTAAGCCTACAAAAGAAATCTGTACAATAGTAAGTAGGGTTTTTTTCTGGGAGAGTTTTCTCTTATGTAAAAGTAAGAATTACAGTGTACGTGAATATCTGGAGAGCCGGAGTCCTATTCAGATGAACTGGGAAAGTAGCCAAGAAAATTTGTGAATATTGTTCACATGAAAAGAAGATTCTTTTCCATTCTCTAAGAATTTATGTTTCTTAACATTTGTCACGCAAGAAGAATTTAAGTCCAATGATGGCTGGAAAGGTACTGTTGTAGTTTGTGACACAGTTACAGAATATTCATTTGTCAAGAATATTCAGGTTTTGTAATGGGGAAAAGAACTTTATATAGGTGATGGTATATTAACCTCATGTACTACTAGTCATTAATTTGTCAGACTACTTGTCTTTTGTATTTTCAGTCTCACTGCAGCAACCTTCTCATTTCTAGTCTCATATAAGCAAATCTTACTAATAGAAATGAATTTAGTTTTGACTGCAGTGCTTACAAATTCTAAACAGAATTGCTACCTTCTTAAGGGCATTTGGAGCCATAGAATAGATTTTTCGTGCCGGTGGGGAAAATTCCAGTGTATAAAATCATAGAACAAACTCCAAAGACATGTAATTTTAACCATATACCTTAATTTCTAATGTTTCCTTGACTTAACTGTGCAGTAATGGGATAGTAGTAGTCTGGATTAAGTTGACTGTAGTGGTTCATTTGAAATAAGGTATTTCTAGTGTTTTAGGCAATGACAACAATAACAAATTGTATTTACCAAGTTTCAAAACAGAGAAGCTTATAAATGGTTCTTTCCTCATTGGCTTGTGAGTTATGTGGTATTTCTAGTTCCTTAAATAAACTGTATGTGTAAAGGCAAAACGAATGCTTATAATCCTTGAAAATACCAGGTATTCATTGTTGCCTTATTTCAAAAACACAGGATTCCTTGTAGCTTCTGTGAACTACAGTTGTGATGTTGATGGTTGGACTCAACTTTTAGCGATATACACCTCTTTTGGAAAAGTATGATACGAGTAATCTGAATTTTATTCTGATATCCTATGCATGCAGGCTAGTTTCTGATTTCTTTCCCTGTTGTAAAGTTACTCTTTTCATACATTTCTGTCAATTCTTTTCGGAGAAACAAGGCAAGTGGTTTGCCTTTGGAAGCCAAATCTATTTGATATAAAAAGCCTCATTTCCATTTGAAAAACATGAAGGCAGCTATAAGATTTTGATTTACATTAGTTCACTGAATCATTCATTCCTCCTCACTCTTCATCAGTGCTGAGATGATTTCTTCTTTGATTAACTTCAGATAGATGTTAGAACTGTTCCTTCACAGAGGACTTATACAAACTTTTTTGAACTTCAGTCTTAATTACTTCCTGTTGCTAGTCTAAACTAACTACCGGCGTGTTTAAATGCATCCTGGTGGGATTTTATACATAATAATGCTTTAGGAAAGGTTGCAAATACAGCTTAGTACATGCATAGTATTGAAGGGCTCAGTTGGTAGTTTTTCTATTTTTTGGTCATTTTGTGTTGTTTTTCTGTTAGGAACAGAAATTAAATCCTGTTAAATCCCCTATTAAATCGAAATTGTCGTATAGCTTATTGTTCTGGGTCTGACTATAGCTAGTTACGAGATTCTTCAAAGGGATGTGCCAGCATTGTTGTAAGAGTACTAGAATAAATCCTTCAGGAAATTTGACTTCTAAGCTTGTGCTTAAGTTTGGGTATCCCTTGTCCCAGGATGTTGCGTTTTCTGGACTCATTTCTTTTTTTTCAATATTTATGGTTTGAACAACATCAGAATAGAAGCAAACACTGAAATCTCATTAGTCACAAAGCAGAATTTTGTTGTTGGCATAGAATTCCTGATGTAAGAAGACACATCCATGTCATCTTATCCTGCAGTTTTACACCATCAAACCTCTTCCTCTGTCAAGTGTATTTAATGGAAGTTCATAGATGAAGAAGAGCTAAGATGCTGCAAACAGGAAAACTGGGCTGATAGGAACCTCATGAAGTTTGACAAGAACAAATGCAAAGTCCTGCATCTAGATCGGAATAGTCCTGTTCACAGAACAGGCTGGCGCTAAACTGGCTAGAAGGCACCTTGGCAGAAAAATACTGAGGATCCTGGCGCTGAGTATGGATCAGTGATGAAGGTCAGCTTCATCCTGGGCCAGGTTAGCAAGTGTTTACCTAGTACATAGAGAAGGTGATGCCAGGCTCTTCTCAGGGATGCACAGTGAAAGAATGAAAGGCAAAGGACGAGTATAGAAACACAGGAAAAGTTTTTGCTCAACTCAAGGTTCATCAAACACTAAAACAGTCTAAAGAGGCTGTGGAGTTTCTATACTTGGGGGTACTCAGAGCTTCATGGGACAGACTCCTAAGTAACTGACTGCAGCTGGACCTCCTTTGAGTAGGGGTTTGGACTAGATAATCCCTTGAGGTCCAACCTATGTAATTTGTTGATGCTATGATGAAGAACGGGAAAAGAGGAGAATTCACATTACTGAGATACAAGTTGTTCATCTGGCCTGGTTTTGTGAAAATGGATGCTGTTGTACAAGTCGTCTTTTTCTAAATTAATTTTTTATATATTGTGTTTTATTATCTTAAACGGTCATTCATTTTCCTAACACCAGTTGTCAAGCTAAGACTCTCCACAGATATGGTTTTCTTGAAAATTATTGTATGTATTTAGAGTATGGGTATGATACGAAATATGCACCAAATGTTTCAG
Organism: Buceros rhinoceros silvestris; assembly: GCF_000710305.1. Classification (NCBI taxonomy): domain Eukaryota; kingdom Metazoa; phylum Chordata; class Aves; order Bucerotiformes; family Bucerotidae; genus Buceros; species Buceros rhinoceros. Next base: position 27,598 of record NW_010426293.1, on the reverse strand, counting down.
GAACTCAAGGTTATTCATGTGTCATTCACGTGAGTGGTTCTGTGGCTGCAGTTGGCATGAGGCTAGTTCACTGCTGCAATATGGGGTTTCATAAATATTTGTAGATCCAAAAACTGCAGCTGAGCTGCCTGTAAAGATTACTGGTTAATAATTTTTTGAATTGTCCTATTTTATATACATTATTTCTTTATAAAAACCTTTTTGAAAGGTTTTACAGATGTGATGATAATGCAGCAGTCTGAACCAGAGACTCCCTGGTTTTGTTTCTCTACTAATACCACACAGTCATTTTCCACTAGTGATAGTTTGTTATTTACAGAGTAGTAAGCAGTGCTATATTCAGAGAGCACTGAAAAAAAGAAAATTGCTTTTGAAACAATTCTAGGTCAAGTACATTTGACATTTAACTTCTGTTATGCCCAGATGTAATGGGGATTGCTTTACCAACTGTAGAAGGGTAATTATATTTTTAAAAAATTATTTATAGTTGTTTTATTTTTGGAATATATGTTTTAGTCATCAGTGGATTTTTCGTTAGTCACAAATGAATTGGTACAATAGCACAGGCAGAACACTGACTGGGTGTGATACTATCTGGATATTGCAGAATATTGTGACAGAGGGAATGTTCCAAGAGATTTTGGCACGTTTCCTATCTTGCCAAATGCTGCAGTTATATTTTAGTTCATGCATTGAGCTTGATTTCAGATATAACTTCCCTAGAGTTATAATGGGGGATTTAAAATTCCCATTATTTTGAAACTTCGCACGTTACCTTGTCCAGGACACTGAAATTAAGCTGTTGGTTTTAAAGGAAAGTTCAGATTTTATATATGATGTGTTCATTTAAATCTAGTTTGCTTTTTTTAAAACCTTGTTTTATTTTACAGTATTTTGAGAGTTTCTTACTGGAACATTTTGTACTTCCAAGAGGATGGTCCAAAGTTGCTTTTCTTTACGTTTCTTTATATTCTAGTTTGGTAGACCTGTAGAAATAACATTATTAATGTTCGTGTAATCGTATTTATTCACATAGGAGTTTTAGTGCTATACACAAACATCAAATCAGGAGAAGAAAGTCACAGCTCTCCTATTTCTCCCCTTCTCTCTCAGTACTACGTAGATAGTATGTAATTTTAATGGGCATGAACATTAAATGAGTGGACACCTGAGTGGACACCTCAGAAAAAAGGACATTCCGAGTGGACATCTCAGAAAAAATTCCAGTTGATTGATTTTTCTTTTTTTAAAATTAATTTTATTTTTTTCTTTTGAATGCATACAGGCATCTTTGTGATGTCAAAGGTTCCTCTGAAAATTCAGCTGTTTTAAGTAATATGTTGAACATAGTTTAGAGGTCACTCCCCAGCTAGGAGGTAACAGCATTCTGATTTTTATACTCACTAATGTAAAGTCTTTGCAATAAGAAGAGAGAAAGATGTTTATTTGGGGGGCATTTTCAAGGATAAAGGATAAAATGATTTAATATTTCAAGCAACTTTGCATGCCAGAGAGACTCTGTAGGGGGAAGAATTAGAAAACACATATAATCAGTACAACTTTAGTTCCTGGAAAAATAATAAAGCAATTTGTAAGCACACCAGGATAAAATGGATAAGTAACAGCCAACATCGATTTGTTAAGAACAAATTATGTCTGATCAATCTAATGTTCTTTTCACTGTTATTCACGAGGGAGATTGTGACTGTAATGAGATTTTTAAAAATATATTGTCTCGTCTTTTTGTAAACACACTAGGGAAATCCGTTCTGCTTAGCAAGATTAGTCTTATGTCCTATAAGTCTTAGGCTTCACTTCACAGATTAGTGTGTAAAGAAGTGAACAGGTTTGGATTATGCAGGTAGGGGTGCGAACCTGAGGACCACTAAACAGTTACAGAACCATCCTGTGTTCAGTAACTGTGCTGATGTTCTGTGAAAAATTCATGATGTTAAATAGCCTTTAAAATATCTGATTTCATAGTTGAGCAGTTTCACAGTAGGCTGCAGCATAAGGGAGCAGAAACATATGTTCAAGATCTTTTTAAAGATTTTTTTTCATACTGTGTATGTTGCTGGTGAGCCTTTAATGAGTGAAGAATTGAAGTAAAGCACTTTAAGAATATAAAATATACTGCAAGGATGGTAGTAGGTATTGTTACTGAAATTGTGAAAATTAAAGATGGAGAGAAACATTCGCTTCCTGCTTTGTAATAACAACCTCTCAAACGGCAAAATGATGTGTGGTATGGATTTTCCCTCAATTAGCCAAATAGATTTTCAGAAGATACAATTTTCTACACTCTGAGTTGGTTGAATCTTTGTTATGCTGCCTTTAGGAACTAAAAGGCGATAAATATATACAATAAAGGTGTATACAGGCTTGCCGAATTATGCCTCTTGTATTCTATTATGGAGAAGGGAGTCTTCTACATCTTTTGCAATATATAAAATAAGACCCCAAGAAGTTGAAAGTTTGATGTTAATAAACTGAATAAAGAAAAATATACATAATTGTAAATACTTGCAGATAGGCTTGCAGATAGGTGGAGCAGGGTCTCCAGCAAACACTGCAGCTGGATTTCCTAAGCCATGGGTTAGATTCTGTCATAGCATGGTTACAGCCGGAAAGCTGCAAATGCCGCTCATAGTACTAAAACACACTAAAAAAAAGTTCATACAGGAAAGGGCTAAGAGTTGTATTCATTATTTTAAAATACTGATCTGCATGAGTTATTTTGCCCCATACCATCTTCTGTAGTGATCTGTTCTGTCTCTCAGAGGGTTATTTTTTCTAAATTTCTGAGGTTCTGAAAGATTTCCAGTGGTAGAGGTTTCAAAATTGTGTAGAGAATGTGCCTCAACACTTCTACTCTGCAGTCCTAGTATGTGAAACGGAAGGGTTTAACAGGTATTTTCATATAGGTGTTAGGAAAGTTCGTGTTGGTGAGTTCAGGCATGTTTGTATGACAAGCAGTCCAACTCAGATTCTGTGTATTGTGCATAAATGCAGTTCTAGCAGTTGGAGAGTTTCCGTTCTATAATGATGTGATCGTTCCCTTTTGAGTATGTTATCTGCTGCTGCTTTGCTCTCCTGCATTCCAGCCATTTTCTGTGTCATAGCTGTAGAATGAAATTCATGTATACTTCTAATAAAGCCCAACTCTTCAGAACACTCTTTACTGAGTTCCCAGAAAGAGAAGATTGATTGAATTTCACTTTGGGGGGTGAAAGAATAAGAAAGAGAATTGTATTTCAAAGAGAAATTGGAGAGCCTGAGCTTTTAAGATTAAAGTATTGTGATTGCTCCTCAGACCAGTCAGAAAAGTAGCCTGGTTAATATCTGCATCAAACAGTAAGGTAACAGCTTAAAAAAGGAAAAAGGAGGTTAAAGAGTATAGAGGTGAATAGGATGCTCAGGTTGTTTGCATGAATTTTTGTTATTATAAGACTTTTTGTTATTATATGACTGTAATGTAGAATTCGTAGCACTGAGATCATTGTACTGTAATTGCATTAGCGACTGTTGCTGAGAGCTTTTGGATAAATAAGAGCCTGCAGAAGACAAGAAAAGGGCAAAATCAGCATGCACCTCTCTAAAAAAGGGGGAGATGGACTAGGGAATTAGAGGATTTTAATTTCTGGAGAAAATATGGAGCAAATGATTGAATTCCTTGGAAGTAGTTGGGGATGAGATTGAAACATGGACTAATTAATAACAAATTATGTTAAACTTATTTCTGTGGAAGCAGTAACATCTTGTAGTTGGCAGGTGAAACGCATCTTGGATTTAGTGCATGTCTTTTTTGGTTGTGTTTAATCTGACTTTCTCATGTCTTAGCTAGAGACCACAATGGTAAAAAATGTGTTATAGAACAAGCAGTTTTCAGAAGTCTTGTGGAGGTAAAAAAATATCTTAGTAAAGCCAGATAAACAATTAATGTTTTTGGCATAAGGCTAGGTGATGATTCCGCTGGGTTACTTACACATATATCTAATGCCGTTTGGACAACACGCTTTATGAAGGCTGCTGGATGCATCTTTTATAAAGCTGTTTGACAGGACTAGTGCAGGTAATCTACAGTTTTGCTGATTTGTGTCACAATACCATTGAAAACTTGTTGATTATTCTCCCGGAAAGTTTATTAAACTAGATACTAGTAGGAATGAAATTCTTTTGGGAGCAAAGGGCTGTTAAACTGCCTAGTGAGCCTCCATGGGCTAATTCTGTACCTGCTCAAGTGCTGTGGTGAGAGTAAGACACGTGCGTGTGGCGTTTCTAAAGCTTGCAGGTGATGCCTGATAGTGGTGTATGTGACAGCAGTATCTTGTTGCTTCTGATGATTTTAATAGTTACTTTCTTCCCTGTGGAGTCTCTTTTCCTTTGGTAGCTGTTGAGGTACCAAAAGCTCCTGTAGAGAGAGATGGTCACTGTTGCATATGACTTGTAGAGAGAACCTCTGCTGCCTTATTTTTTCTTTTGGGGAAGGAACTTACGGACTAAATAGTAGTGACAGAGAGGCCCTTTAGATCTTGCATGGGTAATCAATGGAGAATCTTTTTAAAAAGAACAAAAAAATCCTGCAAAAGAAGTGTTTGTGAAGAGCAATACTCCCTTACGCTCCCTGCAATCTATTTTCCCTGCCCCATGTGGCTTGGGGAGCACATGCAATGAAGTGAAATCTCTCTCTTCTCTAATTTAAAATGAATAGATAATTTGACAAGTCTCAGCCTCTTGACTGTGTAAGTTGAGTTGAGCAGATGGGGAAAATGTAACTGATGATGAAATCATATAAATTCGCTCCAAATCATGAAATAAGCATGAAAATAATCTTTATGAATGATTTTCAGTATTGTTCATGTAACAGTAAGTATTTACATCTCTCACTAATGTTTTTAGCTCAGAGTATTTTCAGTTGTTTAAGAAAGCTTGTCTTAAGACAGCTCTCGCTTGCTGAAACTGTAGAGGAATGGATACTTTAAGAAACTTGTCATAGCATTTTAAGGGGTTTTTTTCTTTTACTTTTGCAGTACTTTCTTCACTGAGGCTTAAAGCAGTAACTTAATTTAATGTACATCTTTATATGAGATATGTAGAATATAAAGTACAGCTGAGATTGCGAAACTGAGCAAATATATTTATCTCCGTCCATGCTGCTGTTCAAAAAATTGTATTTTAGTGAATGTGGATTAATTTGTATGGGTAACAGGAAGCAGCAGGCTGTGGAAAGGTCCTATAATTTAATGTAGCTGGATTGTGTTGCCTTTAAAAGTGTTGACAATCCAATTGATACTAACCACAGGATCCTGTGGAGATTTTTGTACACAATTAAATGTTGGGAACATTGTATCCATGGGAACAGCTATTGACTTCATATGATGGTATGCAAATTATTTCCAACTTTCAAGAAGGAGGTTCACTCCCACCTTCACAGAAAGATAAATAAACAACTCGAGTTGAACTATAGTTTGGGACATGCTATTTCTGTACAGACAGTATTTTGTTCTAGTTATTTTTATCCCACTGGAAGAAAGGCCTCTCTGTAGGGGAACATTCAACCAATTAGATTTGTAGATTTAGTTCTGCTTGTTGACTGAAGTGGGACCTCGGAGAAGCTCCTCTCCTTAGTGGGGGAAACCACTTGTTCTCCCCTCCCAGTAGGAAGCTATCAGTGGTGTAGAGACCCATGAGCAGGAGCAATTTCACGTGGATAGAAATTAATGAGTTCAGTCTTGTATTTTCAATACATCAGTGTAGCCCTGGATAGTTGAAATGTGTTAATATAAACATGTTCACTTTTGACAACCTTGATATTTTTGAAACTAGGTTGAAATGAATAACCTCTCTCGTTTTCTGCTCAAAATTTAATCACCATTTCTCGCTTTTTTTTTAGGGAAGCAGATATTTAGCAGCAAAAATGAATTTAGGGTCAGTGCACTGAAGTTCCACCCTACAGAGTCAAATATTTTCATTTGTGGAGGGTTCAGCCCAGAAGTCAAAGCTTGGGATATAAGAACTTGCAAGGTAATGGAAATCTTTTTTTTCTCTCCCTCTTTTAGAATGTTTTCTAGGTTAGATGTGCAGTGCATTACTCAGATGTACTGGTCTTTTGATGACATGTTATTCTGAAGTATTTTGCATTTGCCATTGACTGTGTTGCCATTTGTTGATAAGAACCTCTATAATGTTCTTGAAGCATGAAGAGGAACATTGTACACAAACCCCGTGATTTTTTGCATTATGTAAATATGAGTAACGTGTAGTTGAATTAAACAAAGCCAATAGCTCACTTGAGAATTGTGAAAAGCAATTGCATACTAGGAAGCCGTACAGCTAACTTACTCTTCAAGCTATTATGTGTGGGTCAGGATGTGTGTGCCTGTATCTCTTGTGTAGAAACCTGGAGTAATTTTTACATTCATGAAGGGCCGCAGAGAGGCAGGTATAGCCTCTGCCTGTAGTTTACTGTGAACCATGAACAATGTTCTCCCAGCTGCCATTCAGAGCTCAGGTAAGACCAGAGCGTACTCTGCAAGTGAAAGCGTAAGGCAAGCTGATGTACTCATGCACAGAACAGCTCAAAGAGTAGCAGTGAGTTCTTTGTTTTGTTTTGAATTTCTGGGTGGGTAGATCCTACTCATCATAGTTAGCCATCTGTTTTGCTCTCGAGGGTGACAGAAGGGATCTGAAAAAAAGAAAATTGCTTATCCAGACTTTCTCTCTGACTTTGATCTGCTAAAAATAATAGCTGAGAGATGTAGAGAGATGTATTTCAGGTATGAGGGCTCTAACAGGAGAGCTCTGAAATAGTTATGGGAGATGCTGTGTTGAGGAAAAACGGCATTCTTGAGCAAATAACGATCTAGTTCCTGTGCTGCAGTTGTTCCTTTGAATTTATCACTGATGTTTGAGAAAAAAAAATGTGTAGTATCTATACCACAGGCTTCCCTCACATGAGTAAGCTCTTTAAAGAAAAGCATTAGTATGTACATATCAAGACTGCCAAGTCTGAGGCTACTCTGAAAATAAATTTACTTTCAGAGTTACAGTGTCAGTGTGAAAACCTTTGTAAAAAGTGCGATGGGATTTATTCCATCCATCACACTTGTGTAATGGCTAGTTTTCCTTGATAAGGATATGAGGAGATACTCAAACCACAGTTTTACGTAACTTTTAAAAGTTATGAGTTGTTTTTTCCCTCTTCCCTCCCTCCCCCTTAACTTACACTGGTGTACAGTGTTTTGGTGTTGACAAGGTGATTTTGGGGTACTGTCTTTAGCGTAGGCAACTTATAGAACGTGAAAATATGTATCACACAAATGCGAAATGATACAATTTCAAAGGGCATTCATTCCAGGTGAGTGGAGGTCACCTTTATAAATTTATTGTAGAAGAGAAACGTGTGTGGTTTTTTTTTTTTTTTTTTTGTCTGGCAGGGGACTGGAGAAGACAGACTACTAGAAGTCTTCTCACCTGTACAGCAGGCTCAGTGGTTTCACAGCGTGCAAATGAAGTAGGGAATGTAATTGTTCTTTCTTGAAATTCTCAAACAGTAGACCTTAATTGTGGGGAGGAATTGCAGTCTGTAATTGAATAGTTAGTGTCCTTCTTAGTATCGATAAGCCATTGTATGTCATTGAACTTCCTTTAAAAAGTATTTCAGGAACTAAATGGGTATAATCTTATTAAGGCTTAAAGATTATTAACTGTAGTGTCAAATTTGAGATATTTGATCCCAGTCAAGGAGAAGGTGGCATATGTTGGTGACAAAACATTCTTTCTGTGATTTTCTGACTTTGTGCAATAAGCTTTCCTGTAAAATGATATTGTAGTTATACACAAAGTCAAATGATAGTCTAGCTGTGTACAAAGCTAGAGACATTCTTTGACCCCCCCGCCGTAGTTTCTTTATGACGGATTTTATGCTTGTGCATATCTTTGAGTGACTGTCTCTGAGAATCCTGTAAAGGTGTTTCTTCTCTAGACTTGAAATCGACTGTGATCGATGAGCGTGTGCATACCACAAATGGCAATACCTCCAGCTTGCATGTGTCTAAGGTGCCCTGTTTCTATAGATGAAAAATGATAACCCATTCTGTTCTGTAATAATAACCAACCAAAATGGCATGTTGCAAATATGTGCCTGTCTGGATGGTAGCTCATGTTGGATACAGTTATGAAGGAATATGGTTAGAAATCTGTCATAGATGGTAGGAGACAATCTCAAATACTGATAATAAAGAAGGCACTTCAGTTTCAAGGAAATAGAAGATTGATTTACATGGGATATTTACAGTTCAAGCATTATGCTTGAATAAGGTTTATTTTTTCAGCAATTCTTATACCAGAGTTTGTGATGGCAAGACCTGAGGACTAAAACTGATGTTGACTCAAGTAGAATTAAGGGGCTAAATAACAGATGTTAACGCTTGTGCTACATAAGTTGGTTCTGAGTCATCTCCTGAGTCTGATGCTCTCCTACTATCAGTATCTCTGCCAATCCCTGGTATTTTGGTTTTATCTTCAGTGTTATGGTGTTACCAAGACAAATGACTTGAAAAACGCTGGTCCTGGTCCTTTTCCCCCCCTGTGAACGTCATAGTTTCAATAGTGCTTTCCCTTGGTACCAAATGAGGTACCAAGCAGTATTTTATTCCAAGCAATGAAGGCAATAAATGTGTTTGTCTCTTAAAGCAGCTCCTTCCTTTTAGGTTTTAAACTCTAGTGGTGCCTCAGCTCAACCACAGCCAAACTGTCAAATGATACGTCTGGCAAACCTGATTATAATTCAGGCCTGTGTAAACACAGATTCACAAAACAGTTCCTGTGGACAGGAGCAGGTATGGGACAGCACGTGCTTCTTAACCTGGACAGAGGCTGCGAAGCAGCATGCGCATCCCAGGTTGAGATTGCCACATATTGCCAGGCACCTTATCTTGCTGTTCCACAGAAGATGCCTCCCTCAGAAATGTATGCATCTCCATGATATAAGATGAAATTTTTGATTGATAAAGGGGTGGTTTGGCTGTCTTGGAAAGTCTTCTCAGCGAAACTGTTCCTGAAAAGCAGCAGGAATAGGGAGAGGAAACGTGTCCTTCTTCAATGAACATCGTTGCTGGACCAGGGAGAAGGCAGGTAGAGGGATATAATATAGCTTACGTGAGGCATAATTGCAGTGAGGAACAGACAAATGTGTTGGGGTGGACGTTGCAGTAGAAGCTGAGAAGATAAGGGGAAATGTACAATCTGTGAGGTATTGGCCTTTGTAAAAGGCATTGTAAAGAAGCCAAAGGAGCAAACACATACTGATAAACTGCAGACTTAGCCCACCATTCATATCTTCTGTAATTCTGACTACCAGTGCCCTGACTTAAGGTGATGTTCCAATATAGTAACTTCTGTGTAAACTATGTGTCTGGCAAAATTGCAGAGGAAAACTGCAGTTATCAGTACTTTGCCACTGCACAGTTATAAGAAACAATGGTTATGCTTGGGATCACCTTTGGGTAGGTTGCAGGGGATGATGTATGAACTGTGTGTGTGTGTCTGCATGCACAGTAATAAATGCTTTAGGTGACAACACCTATAATTCATTTCCAGAGGACAAACAGATACCATAAAAACCGTTTATATCTAGGTGGAAGAGGAACATGAATGCTTAACATTTTATTAATTTGACTATGCATTCAGTATAAAGCATCCATCATATTTTCTACTAATTAGGGAATATATTATCTTTATGAGATTCTAACTATTTTATTGTATCTTTATGCTTTACTGTGGTTTTTTGCCTCCTTGTTTACTGAGCTGGGTATGGTGCTTTTTTCGAATGGGTGCAGTGGGGTATTTGCCTTTCCATGGGCCATTCTCTGTCTACTTTTAATTCTGTTGCTGAAGCAGACGGCACTCATTATTGTTAAATTCTGACTTTTTTCTTTTGAGTGAGAGTATTGCTGTTGGGTGCAATCTATCACAACACCGCATGCCGTGACATCCTTTGATCCCGTGTTATGATGTGATTTCTCAAAAGGCAGTGCGTTCTGTGGCCAGGATGCTATGTATAGCAAAAATGAGACTAGCAGAATACGGCATTTTTGTCTCAGTGAATAACCGTGCACTCCTTTTTGCAGTGCTGAGCTCCAGCGTTAGAACCTGCCTTAAAGAGATGTTGATTACTGCGGAATGCAGTGCTTAGAAAGATGGCCTGTAACTACTTCTGTAAGCTGATGCTAATGAAGAGAGAAGGGAAACATTCCACTGTATTAAAGGAAATAATTTAATTTCCCCCAAAATACATAAATGAATGAACATGTATGTTGACAGGTAAAATAGGAAAGGTTTTAGCCTTGGTAAAAAAAAACCCCAACTCTAGCCTGCTTCTGTCGTACAGACCCTGTGCTGGATTCTCCCTGGATGTATTTAGAAGCTGTTACCTTCTTTGTTCATTAGAAAACAATTATATTAATGTAGAACTTCACCAGCTGGAAAACTAACCAATTATGTAGTGCGTGAGGAATACTGATTTTAATGATGAGCAGTGTCTAATCACCCTAGAAAGTGGAAAGCTTGGGTTTAGCCTGGTAACGGGTATCGATCCTTTTGTTTGTTTGCTCATTTGAAAACCGTAATTTTGAATGCACCGTGATTGTCTAAAGCTGCAGTGTGGTTTACTCTTCCAGTTTTATTATTATTTTTACTCATAAAACCAGCATGCTTCCTGTCTTTTCTGTCTTACACAGTTACGTCTATATTCAAGATTGGTTAAAAAGTCCTGGACAATATTTTGAAATTTTTCCCATTCTAACAAGTGCCATGTGCTGTTAACTGAAATAGATAACTAAGGCCTCTTGCCACTTCCTTTCAATTTTGATGCAAACAAGCTTAATATCTTTCAAGTGTTTTCATCCTAATTCATTACAAGATTTTCCTGGTTTGCCTGTTCTTTCAAGTGTGTTAACCTGTCATTCGGGGATGAACTAATGATTCTTTTTGTTCCCACTATCATACTCCTGATGGCCTTTAGAGGCTTTGCAATGTGTTTTGTCGATAGCATAAGCACCCTAGAGTCAAGAGCTTGAATTTTGTTACTCATTGCACATTGAAAACTCTATTTCAGCATTTGCTGGTAATTCAGTTTTAGAGGTCATTCTTTAGGATGCACTCCTCTGTTTTAACAGGCTACCCCCTTGCACATCTTAAATTTAACTATGTGAGGCAAAATGATATTGTATATCAGGAAATGATGGAATTTTTAGAATTTTTGGAGCAAAGCATTAAGCATCACAGAGATTATGACTAATGACAAAAATATTGTCCAGTTGCACATAATGCAGTGGTTGAAATGGGCTGCTTTATGCCAGTGTGCTGCACTGGGGCTCTCTGCTGATGGAAAATGACATTGAATAGCTGGTAGTGGTAACTTTCCAAATCAGTACTTCTGAATTCTTGCTTTGATCTTAATTTGTTGGGCAACTCATTTCTAACAGGCGCATACATTTATGGGCATAAATTACTAATATTTGTGCATGTATTGAATGTGGTAGAAAGATCGGATATCTAAGTCTCAGAGAAAATGTATGAAGATAGGTTTGAGGAAGCTTTTCAGCTACTAAGACATTGAGAAATGTATAGTAGGCTATTAATCAGAAAGGCAGATATATTAAAAAAAGGAGGAATGTTGAAAGACGTTTATTGCTACCCCTGTTCTGTTGAGCGAATAAGCAAAATGATTTCAAATGTAGCATTGGGTATTGAGCAAGATAAAGAATGAAAGAACAATAAGGGAGTTGAAATCTTCAAGATAAATCTTAAGTAATATACTTCAGAGAAATGAGTGGATGGAACAGCTTGTTAACTGCTCAGTGAAATGTAAAGTATACAGGCATCTCAAAATTACAGAGTCAAGGAATCGAAGCCTGAAAAAAAAAAAAGAACAAGAGAGACAGTTGAATAGTATTTAGAGATTTATTATAGTGGTATTACTTTCTGTTTGTGTTACACCCAGTTTTGTCTCTCAGGCGAACAGATTATTCTGGAGATCTTATATTGCTGGATAACAGATTGATTAAATTTATGAAACATTTGGAGAATATTTATAGAGACCTCATGAGAAGACCGGGAAGCTTGGAAGTGAACTGCTATGTTTAAAAAAAAAAAAACCAACCCAAACAAAACCTCTGCAGTGTCGACCAAGGAGAGAGCATCATATTGAACAGCCCCCATGGGATCTCTGTAACTCAGAGCTGAACCTAGAAAAACCCTGGAAATGCTTTGTAATAAATTGTGCAGCAACACTGAGACCTTAAAGTAGGTATGTATTTTAGAAGTATTTCCCTTCTCTGAGCTATTAGCTCTGCAACTCAAGAGCTTGCATCTGAATGCATTAATTTAAATTTTTTACATGTATCCGCATAATTATTTTTCAGGTTTGCATATTTTACCTTTTATTTACATTATGCTTTGATTAATGAAACTCTTAACATTTTGTAAGCATTCAAGGACTGATTCTTTGTCATGTGCATACAGAAGGAGGCAGCGATGTAGGGAGAACACTAAAATTTTTTTGGAATAAAAAAATAAAGGAATAATTTATTCAGCTGTTGGATATTCTCTATTTTTGATCTCTTATCTGTTGCTGTTCACGTGTGCCATCTCATAAGCCACTGAGGCCCTTTGGAGCTTTGGCAAGAGCGAACCGTTGTAGCTGTCAGAACTCAATGCCTGACGAAGCACCATGCAGTAATCTGGAGAGGGAATAAGTGGAAGGCAGTAGGGCTGTGGCTCTGATCTTTAAGCAGTATTTGATGCTCTTAGACCTCCATAAATGCAAATTCACTGCCTGTGTTAAACAAGAAAGAGAGGAAGGGCATCAGGCAGTGAAGAGCCAGTTGTATGACCTGACAGACACAGAACAGACTGTGAAGGAAAGATTAGTTACAAATATAGGAATAAATGAAATTATAAAAAAAGTAAATTAGAGCAGTTAAGCTTCACATAATCAAACTTCACTTGATGTCACTCCACGATTTTGGACTTTGGTAGAGCAATTAAAGAAGCTGGAGAAAGCAGGGACTAACCTAGGTATTGTAAAATGAGAAAACTAGCTAAAGGGGAGATTTCAAGAAAGAAAACTGTCTGGGAGGAATTTACTAAAGTGCTTCAGACATGTTTCCAAATGGAGACAACATTTATTATTTTATTTTTGAAAAATGTGTGTTACAGAAAGTGGTGTGCTAGCACAATCAAATAAAAAAAAGGAACACCATACAGGAAAAATAGCAATGACTTATTAGAAATAAAGAGTACAAATGAATACAAAGTGCTGGTCTTTTGGGATTAATAATAAAATGTTTTCAGGACATAAAGGTTTCAAAAAAGATGAGAATAAAGCCAGTCTGTTGGAGTGACAGGCAAATTTAAGGAAAATGTAGATTTGAAGATTTACACAAAATTCCCATTTTTGAAATTGAGGTCTTAAAAGCTATAGAACGAATTAACTAGAAAAATGGTGGAAATGATTATTTTGAGCTTTTAAAATTAGTCTAGAAATGCACTGCAGATTTTTTGTTATTAAGAGGCCAAGGCAGACTAACAACAAGGGTTTTTTTTTCCCCATGTTGATTTATTACTATGGATTGAATGCTGTTTAGCTACAAATTTGGAGCTATCATCTATAGCTTTATGCTTAAAAAGAAAAAAATAGAGATGCTCTTTATGTTGTTGAGCTATTTCTCCATACTTGAGTTTATAAAGGAATAAGCCTGAATCATTAAAGCATAGTTAAAAAAAAAAATTAGAGTGCAAGTGCAGTGCATTTGTTTCCTTGGAAACATTCTATTGCAATTTCTTTCAGATGAGATGCAGTCATTTTAAGTAGCATGTATTTAGGAGACTTAATGAATTTGTCTCTGGTTAGCATATAAATATGAAAAAAAGCTGTAGAAATTGGTGGAGCTACTTGCACTTCTGGTTTCTATAGAAACAGCTAATATATTGTCATGTACTAGTGCTATTAGGAAGAAAAATGTAATTAAAATAAGATGATTTATGCAGTGCTTCACAAAGTTATTCTTCTCACAGTCAGGCAAATCCTTACTGAATCCATGGACAAGAAGTTTAAAGAAATATGGTGGTGGTACATTCGTACTTGCGTAATGGCATTTGTTTTTAAATGTTAACATTCTAGTGTCTTTTCTGAGTGTGATGGTGCATTTTATGTGGCTGTATCACATACATGAGCCGTCCTGCTGTGTGTGTTTGGAAATCTCATGTGGTGGGATTGCAGATGAGAATTGTAGGCCTGTCTGTGCATATAATCCCTCCTGGAAGAACTGGTCCTGGAGAGACTGATATGGGCCAGGAACAAAGCATGCCTCCTTCTGGAGCATGAGTATTCTGGTGAGAAGCTTCTGGGGAATAGCTTTCCCGTTTTGGTCCATTTCCAGACAAATTTTACACCTCCACCAGTGACCAGTATGCTTTTGAAAAACAAAAATATGAAAGCACAGCAAAATTCTTTATTACAATTCCTGGCAATGGTTACCAAAGTCCTTCTAAATGACAGTTTGGGGACATCCTGCACCACAGAGAGCATCTTTGTCTGTCATGGCTCTCTGAGTTTTCACACTGTGGAATTGGTTATTCTCAGTTTTTTTACATTTGCAACATCCTGTATTTTAATTCAACTTCAATATGTATTGCATGAAGAAGCATCGCATTCTGTGTGTTTTGAAGTTGCCTTCTGCTAGTTTGGAGTCTAAATTCTTATAATGGAAGAAACCATTCACCTTCTCCATGCCACTCAGACTTTATTTCCAGTTCTTTCAAATTCCCCTGAATCATCTCATTTCTCTACTGAAATGTCCTTGATTATTGCTCGCCATAGAAAAGCCATTCTGTATCTCAGATGTTCCTTGTCTGTTTCCTATATACAGATTTTACTTCTTATCCTATTTGAGATGGGGAGATATTTTTCCATCAGATTATTTTAAAATATATTTTTTTCTAATAAATGGTTGACACTTTCCATAACAAGATTCTCGTGCCTTTTCAAGCAGGCTGGAAGTGACTTTAAAACCGGTGTACATTGTTCATACCTAAAGTCTTATAGATCAATACCAGATTAAGGCCAACCACTTCTTCATTTTAATCAGTCTTCCTTTCTTTTTAATTATTCTCAAGACCCCTTGGTATTTTGTGTCTGAAAACAGAGCAGTTACAAATCGAAAAAAAAATTAATAGAAAAGCAAAAGATTTTTTCAGTTACATAGAGAAGTACAGCAATCTTATATTAAAAGACTGTAGCATGCTCGATCTTCTTGTCTATGATATTGTCATGTGTTTTAAAATTGTTATTAAAATTGTCATAGTTTTCAGATGGAGGGCACAGGCAGAAATTTGTCATGTTGTGGTTTTATTGTGAATATGCAGCTAAAAACCAAATAGTAGTCATCTGCCTCAACACCTTACTCTCTAGAACAGATCAACTTAAATGCCTTGCACTGCAGTAGATAAAAAAAAGCTTCTGTTTTGTGCAAAATAAGCTTTATTTTAAAATGCTTTTTTTATTACTTGTAATGATGTAGTATGTTTCATAGAGGAAACTTAAACCAGTCCCCCGTTGCATTAATTACCCAACATGTCAGTAGGAAGAGGCAGTTTCCTGCCAAAGCACTCAGTCTAAAAAGGTGAGACAAGGGGAAGAAGGAAGAATATGGCCAGTTCTACAGGTTGGAAGCCATGGCACTGACTGATTAAAGGTTTTTCCTATGACCACCCAGGTTGCCTCTAGTTCTGTTAGATTTGTTCTGAGACTTCATCTTCTGAAGCCGGGGCAATGACTATAAAAGCATGTTTCTTTATCATCACCTGCACAAAACTTGAGGGGATTTTAGGAATGTGCAGTGCGTGTAGATTACAGGTGACCAGCACGGAGCTGGGGCCGTTGACAGCTTCTGAGTTGCTCGTGTGGAGGCTTTGAGCTTTCTTGACAAACGAAATACCAGGCATTGCATGTACTTTATGCAGAGAAGTATTATAGAACACCCATCTGAAATATATACCTAGAATTCAGCATCACAGCATGCTTTTCAGATCACCAGAACCATAAGCATCTGTTTGAAACGGATGTAATTTGCTTAAATTACCTTTCTTGTTGAATGCCTGCAGCCATGAAGTCTTGCTGTAGTGAAGAAGCTTTATTATTACGCTGGATTGTGTTGACACCAGAAACTGTTAGGCTTTCCCTTGAAATGATTTCTTTTATGTCCAGAAAAAGCTTAAATTGAAGAAGTGGACTGTGGTTTTCCAATGCTTATGGTTGATAAATCTGCAAACAGAAAAAGAGCAAAAGCTGTTATTAACAAACTGAAGCCAGCAGGGTAGGGTAGCCAGTGGTGCTCTCCCCAAGCAAGTTACTAAGGCATGTCATGAATTAATTGTCTAAGGCAGAACAAAGCGGGTTTAATGATGAGATCTTCTCTGAGCAGAGGTTGCAATGAGTTATTTTTGAAAACTATCTTTATGGGAGACTTTAAATACTATGTATATCAAGTTCCCAGCTGCTGTTCAAAGTGTTCATTTATTATTCTCTGAGTCAGTCCTTACTATGTGGTTTGAAGATTAAACAGCATAGTTTTACTGAGATACGTATCAAACATAGTGAAAAAGATGATATTTTGTACTAATTTTTATAAAGACAATTTCCTGTTGCAGAGCTAAGATACACGGGTAATTTTGTTAGATATCCTGTTAAATAACAGACAAGCAAATACATTTAATGATGAGCAGTGAAAATGTTTACGTTGATAACGACAGTTTATGTAAAAACAGGATTTCAGGAAAAATTAAAAGTATGTGCACATTACCAACTTCACAATCTCTTCTTTTTTCTTACTGAGAGATGTCTGTTGCTCCAAAAACTGTTTAAAACAATTCTCACACCTAAATCCTAATCCCTCAACAGTGCTGGACACGGTGTATGAATGGACACGTACCTATGTACATCTCACAAGATGACTTTTAGAAGACAAAGACCCAAACAGCATGTCTGAATTTTTTGTCTTTAGAATAAGAAAATATTAAAGAATCACTGCTGTGAATCACTGTTTGGGACTCTATTATAATTTATTGCTCTATATAGTTCTTCATTTCCCAGTACCAATTGGCCTTCGTTTCTGCCTCCCTGTCCTTGTTTCTACATGTTTGTGCTGCTCCATGCTCTGACTCTCTGGTTGGGACTTCTCACTTGTGTGAAGGTGCCTACTGCTAAGTAGCTGATTCCTTCAGTTGGTCGGGGTGGTAGAGCCTTTTGTGTCCCCTCCTCTCAATTTAACTTTATTTCAGTTCTCCTGCAGTTCCTACTAGATCTCTGTATGTTTTTCCATTTCTTATTCCAGGCAGCTATTATATTTTGTGGGTTTTTTTTAGTTTGGAGGGGTTTTTTTTATATTTTTGCTCCTACAAAATAGCTTAATTTTCTACTTAACTAATCAACTATGGACTTCCTTTTATAACTCTGAAGAAATAGCTATGCATGATGATTTCTCCATAGAGAAAGTGGAGGCTATAAATATGCAAATATCACTTTTGGCTTTACAAAGTTTAATTGCTTTGTATATTATGCAGATTCCTAGGCTGAAAAATCTGACGAGAGCAAGTAACGCATTCACCATCTTAAAGATGCAGGCAGATTGCTGAAAAGTGTGCCAGTTCTTTGAGTCTGCAGGTTCACATATTGTTGCTGTTATCACAGGGTGTGTAGTGTGCTTACATAACTGAGGTTCTTCACCGACTGCAAACACTGCGGTTCTAAACTGTGCCTTTTTGCAGAGCCTGTGAAAAGCAATTGGAGCAGCAGCTGCTGCCATCCTTCTACATGCCGAGTTCACAGGAAACAGAGCTGGAAGGGACTTCAGGAGAGCATCTAGTATATCACTTCCCCAAAGCAGGATCAGCTAGTTCTGAACTTTTCCAAACAGTCACAGATTTTTGAGCTTGAGGCAAGAAATCAAGAAGTTCTCATGTTGTGTTTGATATTTGAATTATTTTTCTTTTATTGGTTAAAGTATAAAACAGAGGTGTAATCCAGGATATTTCCCTGTGACACTTGAATTTTTTTTTTAAATGTATGTGCTTACGGTACCTGTAAGAGGTCTGGGCCCCGAAATCACAGGCTCTGTGTTAGGGGTATAAGGTTGGCACTGGGAAGTTGGGACAAGTTCCCACTTGGCAGTTGGGAATCATTTCAGTATAATACTTCAAGCTCTCTGTTGGTTTTTCTAGTGCTGTTAGAAGAAAGACTAACCTCTGAACACCGTGTTGGTAGTGCAGGCTTCTGTGTTTTAGCTATCTTGGAGAGAGAGAGATGACATGCAATGATGCACAACCGCGTGGGACTGGGAGAGCCTTGAATCATCCAAGTTTACTCATCCCCAGTCATGAACAGCAATTTATAATTAAGTCTGGAATGATCCACAAGAATATTCACTTCCTGCAATGTCCTTTTCAGACCTCAAAGTCCCAAATCCCCACTAACCTAATTACTTTCCTTTTCCTGGATCTATAACTAGCTGATGATTTTAAGAACAAAAATATCAAAACCTTACACTTCTGAAGTTTCCTGGAAGGAGAAGGGAGCAATCCTCAGACTGAGTGCTCTGAATTCATTTATAGAATCATAGAACACCAGGTTGGAAGGGACCTCAAAGATCATCTGGTCCAACCAGATGGCAAAAGCATGGTCTAGACAAGATGGCCCAGCCAAATCTTAATTGTCCAATGCTGGGGAACCCACCGCTTCCCTGAGGAGATTATTCCAATGGCTGATTGTTCTCATTGTGAAAAATTTTCCTCTTGTGTCCAAGCGGAATCTCCCCAGGAGTAACTTGTACCCGTTACCCCTTGCCTTTTCCAGGTGACTCCTTGTAAAAAGAGTGTCTTCATCTTTGTAGCCACCCTTTAAATACTGGAAAATGATGATAAGGTCTCCCCTAAGCCTTCTGTTGTCAAGGCTGAACAAACCCAGTTCTCTCAGCCTTTCCTCACAGGGCAGGCTTTCCAGCCCTTTGATCATTTTTGAGGCCCATCTCTGGACTCTCTTCAGCCTGTTCTCATTTTTTTTGTATAGCAGGGACCAAAACTGAACACAGTATTCCAGGTGTGGCCTGACAAGCACTGAAGGGAGCAGAATAATTAATTCTTTATCTCTGCTGGTGACGCCCTTGCGCCCAGTATCCTGTTGGCTTTCTGTGCTGCAGCAGCACACTGAGCTCATATTGAGCTTGCTGTCCACCAGGAGCCCCAGGTTCCTTACCACAGAGCTGCTGCCCAGCCGGGTAGATCCCAGCCTGGGCTGCACTCCTGGATTATGTTTACTCACGTGCAAGACCTTTACGTTTGTCTTTGTAAACTTCATAAGGCTCTTGTTAGCCTATCCAGACCTTCCTGCATGCTGGCTCTTCCTCTTGGTTTGGTATCACAGGCAACAAAGGGTGCACTTGATCCCATCAACCAGATCACTTAGGAAGACAGTAAACATTGTTGGGCCCAGTATCGATCCCTGGAAGACTCCACTTGTGACAGGTTACCAGTTTGAAAAGAAGCTATTTACCCCATGCTCTGGGTGCGGCCCCTCAGCCATTCTCCACTCACTGCAGAGACGACTTGCCTAGACCATAACACGTCAGTTGCTTTAGGAGGTGGCTGTGGGAAACTGTATTGAAAGCCTTGGAGAAATCCAGGTAGACAATGTTCACCACTCATCCCACATCAGCTGAGCTCTTACTTTGTTGTGGAAGGTGATCGGGTTTGTCAAGCGTTACTTTGCTCTTGGTGAATCTGTGCTGGCTCTTTGCAGTCACGTGCTTCATTTGACTTCTGATAACGCCCAGGAGGATTCATTCCATAACTTTCTTAGGGACTGAAATAAGACTGATGGGTCTATTATTTTATGGATCCTCCTTTAAGCCCATCTTGTAGATGGGGGTGACATTAGCCTCCTTCCAGTCTTCTGGAATTTTTTCCCCATCTCCACAACTTCTCAAAGATTATGGAAAGCATTCTTGCAATGACATCAGTCAGCTTTCTTAACACCTTCAGGTGGATATTGTCAGGGCCTGTGAATTTGTAGGGTCAAGCTCCTGTAATAGTTCACATATGAACTCTTCCTTCACTGATGGTGGGTTTGTGTTTGCTTCAAACCTAGATTTTTGTCCCAAAGCCTGGGGCCCAGCAGTGCTGGTAAAGATAGAGGTGAAGAAAGTGGTGAGAACTTCTGCATTTTCACCATTGTTGGTGACTAATTCACGTCTCCTGTTTATCAGCAGGCTGATATTCTCCTTCTGTTTCTGCTTGTTTTTACATTCCTGAAGAACCCTTTCTTGTAGTTTTTTAAATCTCTGGCCAATTTCAGTTCACACTTCTGCTTTTCAAACTGCATCTCTGCATGCCCTGGTAATGCCCTTCTAGTTTTCAGGGGATATTCATCTGCCTTTCCATCTCTGCTATGCTTCTCTTTTGGTTTTGAGCAGACTCAGAAGCTTGCAGTTCTCTTGTTCCAACTACTTCTCTTACCTTTAAAGGAGGTGAACTGACTTTATACTTCCTGGAGTGCGTTCTTGAAAAACTCCCAACACTCAGTAGCTTCTTTTTCTTCCATGGAAACTTCCCACAGAAGACCTCACAACTGAGCTCTGGGTGAGCTGAGGTTTGCTCTAATAAAATCTAAAACCTAATAAAATCTAAACTCTATGTCTTAGTACGAACCTTCAGCATGCTCAGCAGGTTCCAAACTCCATAATATTGTGATCACTGCAGCCATGGTTCAGTTATTCCTATAACATCGTAACTTTCTGACTGGGCTCTGGTTCATCCTGTTTGTTCTCCAGGCTGTGTGCATCGGTGTGCATACACTTGAGGTGGCTGGTCTTCTGGTTCTCATCTTGGGAGGCAGCTAAGGAACGTTTGTTGCTGCTGTGGTTGGCCTGGCTTATTCACAGCTTTGCTGCCAAAGATTCCCTTCAGTCTTCTAGGGAATCTAGAAGAGCTTGTAAAATAGAAAGGAGTTTGTGTAGACCCAGCTCCACAACACTGTGGTGTCTGAAGTTCTTCATGGATCTAACTCGAATTCCTTAGGAATTCGTAACAGAATCCTATGTGTATATACAAATGGAATATATAAATTGTTCAAACCTGATGCTTGCTTTTATCTCATTTGATTTTCCTGTGTGTGGACTCTTTACTCTCATATTAACAAGTGATTTAACACATTGGTACTTTGGCATTTAAAAATTAGTTACTTTTTCACATTTTAAAAGAATATATAATCTCTTGTAGATAGTTATTAATGCAAAGAGAAAAAACATATGTTATCACATTCTTTTAACCTGTCAAAAAATAACAAACTTTTTTATCCACTAGGTGTTAAGAGTGTACAAAGCTGCAGTACAACAGACATTGGATATACTCTTTCTCCCTGAAGGAAGAGAGTTTCTTACAAGCACGGATGCAGTAAGCCGGGACTCAGCTGATCGTACCATTATTGCATGGGACTTCAAAAGCGCTGCGAAAATCTCCAATCAGATCTTTCATGTAAGATTAACTAGTACTGTTTGGCTCATGCTTGCCAGTGTCATGAAGAAAGCTTTTGGTTTTCTGTAAGATCATTGTGTGATGTACAAAATGCTCTTACTGTAAGTCGAGGGCTTGCTTTGTATGTTACAAACACTTCCTTATTCTTCAAAAATGACCCTGACGACTGATAGGTCTCCTTGTGTTAAAAATTTCATTGCATTTCAGTGCTCATTCACTGACATCTAAGCTACATTTGGGCAAGGCCACGGCGGTGTCATTCTAACTTGCCAGTGGTGCATGGCAATAGTTGCTTTAGTGCCACGTTTCTTTTCTCACACTTTCTCATTCATTTTTCATCAGCTGCAGTGAGGGCTATTGACAAATTGAGTTTAATATTTGCATAGTAATAGCAACGTGATACATCTGTGTAGATACCAGGTATGGTATAATCACAGAGCCAAACTTACTTTTCTATGTGCATGTGCAGTATTTCAGTAATCTATCCAGGCAGGATATTTAATGGACTAAATTGTCTAGAAAGGCTGGTAGCTTTAAAGGAGATTACCAAGAAAGTTAATAGATAATTCCAACTCTCTGGGTCTTTTTTGAAAACCAAAGTCTACTAACCTATGTAATATAATATGATTGCATTGTATATAGATGCTTTTTGGCTGAAAGGAACAGTTCTCTACTGAAAAGGACATGTAGTTGGTGATCTAAAGGAGTTGTTTCATGTTTAATTTCCACAGTTATGTCTTTGTCCACTATTGGATCTATCAACATCTTGCATAGGCAGTTGGGGGCAAGGGGAAGCTGTGGATGTATAAAGTACAGACCGGTCAAGATATCAAGAGTAAAAAAAAGAACAAAAAACTTTTTTTGTCTTTATCCCCTGCCAAATAAACAGACAAACAAAAAAACCCTCCACAGCCTGCCTTCTCACAACTACAGCATCTCTGACTTCGAGTGTTTTCACCCTTTTCTGCACTGTGAATAAACAAAACTTGGAAACTCTGTTTCACTTTTCTGAATTTCACCTTTGAACCCTTCAAGGTGAGAGAGAACCTCTGAGCTCTCCAAATAGATTAGATCTCTGGTGTCCTTCACATGCAGATGCATCCTACAGACAAAGCTCTCTTAATTTGTATTCATGGCATCAAAATTCAGCACTGTGTCTTCAGGTCAGGATGAAACTAGAAGAGGTTTGGACATGGTGGAAGCCTTGTGAGAGCAGTTGATTTCTGATGCAGCCACTGCGCGGTGTTTTGAAAGTAATCTTCATTCAGTCTTAAATAGGATCACTAGAGTAAAGCCAGGTGTTACTAATTTTTGCAGAGATTTATGAATTTACAGCCAGCATCAGTCTACATGGTAAATCACTGTCATAAGGAATTTCTGACTTAATATGCTAATAACGATCCCTTTTTAAAAATTTTTCTTTTTTATAGGAGTGGCATGGGGAAAGGTGTCTGTTTAAATGGGATGATACCTATTCCTGTCACTCTGGCCAAAACTGAGAGGATAGAGGATTTGAGAAATGCACGAAGTAGCCTGGAAGGCACAGTATGGTTATGGAGGAGGGGATATGGGAGAAGAGGGTTCACTTTCAAACTTCATTTTTCCTTGGGCAGGAAGAAGATGATTGAACTCCAACCAGGTTGGAGTTACCTTTCTGCAGCTTTCCATGGTATAATTATGGTTCAGAGGGAGGTGGGACTTTGGTCAGCATCTAGGAAAATTGGGGTAGAGATTTGATTTAATATTGGTCTTGGTGTAAGACTTCTGGTGGATTGAAATGACTTATGTATATTTAAATAATGTATACCATGGAGATGACACATACGGAGATGATCTTGCCTTTTATGAGCTTTCAAATATGCCAAAAGATAACCTGAATCATTTGAACAAATCTTTTGTTTCGTACAACAGAACTTTCTTTAAAATTATTTTCAGGAGCGTTACACTTGCCCAAGTCTGACTCTGCACCCAAAAGAGTCTATGTTTGTTGCTCAGACGAATGGGAACTACATGGCCTTGTTTTCTGCCCAGCGACCTTACCGAATCAACAAGAAGAAAAGATATGAAGGACATAAGGTATCCTTTTTCACCAATTCTAGAAGGAAGATAGACAGCAAAGTACCTATGCTTTTTCGTGCCTGCTAATAGCATTTGATTATAAATCAGTGATAGATATTAATTGTCTCATTTGCTTTCCTGTGTGCCAGTCTATTTTGAATCACATACACTCTGAAGAAAATAGTTATTAGAAGATTTTGTGAGTACTGAGTAGCTTGATTAAATAAATTTGTGTTGTAGCTGTCTTAATAAACACCTGGAGAAGTCTTTAGCGTGTATTTCTTTAAAGATTTTTTTTTTGTACTATATTAGTTTTCAGTATGTCACAATGAACTTTTCTGAGCAGGATCAGGAGTTACACTGTTACCGATTTTCACAGGTGGAAGGATTTGCAGTGGACTGTGCATTTTCTCCAGATGGAACACTTTTGGTGACGGGAAGTTCGGATGGCAAAGTGTTTTTCTACAACTATCATACTGCTAGGATTATTTCCACTTTGTCTGCACATAAAGAAGCTTGTATGAGTGCAATATTTCATCCAGTCTTGCCATCGCTCCTTGCAACATGTGATTGGGCTGGAGAAATCAAGATCTGGCAATAACAAGGAGTGTTGCTTTTCAGGATATCTCCTGTGAGACTGTCAAAGGCGTAGGAAATAAACCATGGTACGCAACGTGAAATTTTGTCATGTGCTGTAAGCAGGAGAGACTGTTGTTGTTTCTTCTATGACCTTTAAGTGTATGCTTTCATAATGCAGTTAAGATGGTCTTGTGGTTAGCTGCTGACCAAAGAAGTTGTCTTACTCTGTCCCTTGGCACTGGTGACAAATTTCTGCCCCTTTTGTGTCAATCTTCTGGTGCTCATCTAGCCCCACCCTGGTTTGAGTAGCTAAACTTGAGAAAATTATTCCTCTTTTTATGTAGCTCTTCAATGCAGCTTTCTTAAACCATGTTTTATCATTTAGACTGAAAAGACCTTTAAGATTATGGAGTCCAACCATTAACCTAGCACTGCCAAACTGCCACTAAACCGTGTGCCTGGAGTGCCACGTCTACATGTCTTTTAAATATCCTCAGATATAGTGACTCCACCACCTCCCTGGGCAGTTTGTTTCAATGCTTTACAACCTTTTCAGTCAAGAAATTTTTCTTAATATCCAGCCTAATCCTCCCCTGGTGCAACCAGAGGCAGTTTCCTCTCATCCTTACTGATAGTTGCTGAGGATATATTTAACAGAGGATGATGCTCAGATGAATTAATGCCTGTTTGATCTTCCTTGTATTTTTTTTTTTCAATAGATTAAACTAGTTTTCACTAGTTTAGCTCCCTGACCGTGTCCCTGAAGGATTAGACTAGCAATAGTGTAGTTCAAGGCAAAGCAGCTTCTAGACACAAGGGGGAAAATCACAGGACAGATGGGACTCCTCCTTTTGGAAACAGGTAGCTGCTACCAGCTCAACTTATTGTAAGATGCTTTTGAGAGTTCCAGGGGAAGGTGTGCCACATAACCTGAAGGTAATTTTGAAGTCAGTAAATTTGTGTTCTTGAAATCCCCGTGTTTAAACTTGAATTTTAAACTTAAATTTATGACTGTACATAGAATCACAGAATCGTAGAATGCTTTGGGTTGGAGGGGACCTTCAAAGGTCCAACCCACCCGGCAGTGAGCAGGGACATCTTCAATTAGATCAGGTTGCCCAGAGCCCCATCTAACCTGACCTGGAATGTTTCCAGGGATGGGGGATCTACCATCTCTGTGGGCCACCTATGCCAGTCTTTTACCACCCTCATTGTAAAAACTTCCTTTCTTATATCTAGTCTGAATCTCTCCTCTTTTAGTTTAAAACCATCACCCCTTGTCCTGTTATAACAGACCCTGCTAAGAAGACTGTCCCCATCTTTGTTATATGCACCCCTTAATACTAGAAGGCTGCAGTAAGATCTCCCCAGAGTCATCTCTTCCGCAGGCTGAACAAGCTCAACTCTCTCAGCCTGACCCCAGGTTCAGGACCTTGCACTTGGCCTTCTTGAACCTCATGAGGTTCACAAAGGCCCACTTCTCCAGCTTGTGCAGGTCCCGCTTCATGGCATCCCATCGTTCAGGCATGTCAGCTGCACCACTCAGCTGGTGTCATCATAACAACAAACATACATAACCAAAACAAAACTATGTGTAAATATTTTTAATGAAAAAAAATAAACTTTTTTTTATGCATACATGGTGTCCGTATTTCACTAATTTACTCCTGTTATTCTTGACAAGTTAGTACTCGAAGACCATCATGGAATTGACACTTGGTGAGGGTGGGGGGAAACAATTAATATGCTACCCTAATTTATTGCAAGCACGCATGCATTTCTTCACACTTCTTGATGTCACTGAGCCACTGGAAATTGTAATTATACTATTCAGTGCAGGGGATGTTCGTTGACATTCAGGCAGGAGTTGGGCTATTCTGCAGTGAATAGAAAATTCATTAAGCCATAACTGTGTATTTACATATGTATGGATTGCTTGTAGATGTATTTTAAATTTGCATTTCCTGTGCTTGTATTGCTTGGTTCTAGAAATTATTGTGTGTGTGTGTTTGTGTATATGAAAAAATATGCCTCTGCATTCCATAAATCATATGTATTCCCAACGTTGACTCCATATAAATATGTGCTGCCTTGCAGTGAGTGCTATAAGCTTGGGTTGCATTTGGTTTGATTAGTCTGTAAAGGTATTTCAATATGCACAGAATAATTATGTTAAGTGAATTGTCTCTGTCATGGAATCTGGAAGTCATGTACAATAGCAACTTTTCCTCTGCAGCATCTTTTTATTCTTCTGATTTTTTCTGATTGGCACAAATACAAAGGTTTTTTATCCATTTGCTACATACGTAGTTAAAACAGTTTTGTCAGAGAGTAATTTTTGGAACGCCCTTGCAAATGGGAGATTTTAATTAAGTAATGAGCAAAATGTCCTCCATTGGTTTGTAGTTTGTGTTTGTTATAGCTTGTAGTAAGAAATAAGCCTGTACAAAGACTGTGGATCCACAGGTACATTGTTGGAAGTCTAGAACAAGTCAGTGTGGCCGCATGGTTTTAATCATCTTATCAACAATTGTGACAGGTTTTAATGTAGGGGACTCAATTTCAGTGCAAGGTAGCGCAAGGACTTTTTTTTCCTCAGGATGTTCTTAATTTCTTGCTTCCTTATTTGGTGATTAGCTGTTCAACAGGAGCGTGAATGTTGCACTTCTCTTGACTGTGCCTCTCACATAAAGTTGGATGGACCTTTTAAGTGGCAACTGGTTCAGTGATTTGATGAGTTACTCCTAACTCAGGCTGTGGGATCATAAATGTCAGAAGGAGTTCAGCTGGAAGTAGTAGTTGTCTGTCTTTGGGCAGGCTGAATCACAACTGCATGGCATTTTCTAAGAGCGTGGCTCTGTGTCCTTCCCTCCAGGTATTTTAGTTCATAATCTGCTATTGCCAGTTAAAAATTCCTGGCAGCCTGTTGTATGTGTGTGAAGGACGGGCAGCATTGTAGTCATGCGATACATCCTGTTACCTCCACAAGAGATTATCTGTCTGTTATTTTGTTATATACAGCATTGAGAAAGGCCTCTGAAATAACTCTGAGCTCATGGTAGAAGTGCCTCCTTGGATGAGGCCCTAGCTTATGTGAAGACTGCTCTACATCTGAATGAGTGCTCAGCATGTTCCGCCTCAGCTGGGAGCCCCTCTGGGTAGAGTGAAACCCAGGAGTTTCACTCAAAGGAGCCTTTGGAATCATTGCACGTATTGTGTGGAGAGGTAACTGCATTTTGTAACATGACCCATGTTGTTCCTTAAGTTTGACTTACGTCCTGAGGCATGATTCTGGCATTTATCCCTCCTGAAATTACCTTGCAAGTATAAATTTTAGACTATTGGAGTGGCAGCGAGGAACTAGGCTTTCCTT
>NW_010426292.1:246659-265334 GCF_000710305.1 Buceros rhinoceros silvestris | reverse complement strand
GTTTTCCCCTGCGGGGAGGCAGGTGAGGTGCCCGCCGGGCTCCGGGCAGCCGGGGGCAGCGGGGACCTGCACGGGAAGGTAGCGCTATGGAAATGCAGCTCTCTTTCTTCACCCTTTTTCATCCCATTTAGCAGTTGGCTGGGTTTTTTTGGGGGGTTTTTTTTTTTACTGTTATCATTTTGAAGTTTCTGTCCCTTCTGAAGGTGGATCCTTCCCCTCTTGCTCAGCAAGATCTAGCACAGGGTGGGAAAGGTCTCTCAGCTCCCCTGTTTCTCTCCATCCTGGACACGGCAATATGAGGGTGCCCAGTGGGGAGCGGGACGAGCCTCTGCTGCTTGTAGGGTCAGTGAGGTGGAGGTGCTGGGTTCATCTTCACTTGTTTTCTCCCATAAGTTACAGTAAGACTTTTTGAGGGGGAAGCCGGTTTGTGCGGTTATCGAGGCAGTGTTTGGGATCTCTTTCATCTCTCTTTCACGTTCCTCCTTTCACACCTTACTGCCAATAGCATGGCATCAGAGGAGGGTTTTTAACACTCTTCCCATACTCCAGTATTGCAGGGTCTCATGTGAAAGTGTTTGCCTGCAGATGTTTGCAGCGTACAGTGGAGTAGCGTTCGCCCATCCACATAAGTAGAGAAGGTATCTTTTCTTCCTGTTCTGGTAGTTTTTGGGTTTTAGGTGCACCAAATCCTTTAATTCTTTCCTCAAAACACAGCCTTTATTTTAATACACGGAAGATTGGATTTTGTGTATGGAGAAGGTAAATCATCTAGCTTTGATAAGGGAAAGCCTGAGAGGGGGTGTTGCGCCTGATGTTAAGTCAGTCTGAGTGTACAGTGTTTCCTGGTGTTGCATGTGTGCCAGATTTCTTCAGAGCCGGTCATCATTTGAATGGGTTGGCTGAAAGGTAAGGCCAGAGATTGGACATAAAGCTTTGTATTAGTATTTCGTATCGCTGAGCTTTTTCCTTTAAGGTTTAAATCATAACCCAGCTTAAGGCTAGAGGGCACTATGTTGCTGAGAGATGCTGATTTAGAGATATAAAGCTCAAGTTCTCATCCACCCTGGAATTAAGCATCTTGTGCCCAATTCGTAAGAGTGGAAGCTTTAGGTCTCGTGTCCCCTCAGGTTGCCAGCTGGAGCTGTGCATTCAATCTATTACTCATTCACTGCTTCCTGGCGAGAAAGGCGTCTTTACCTTTCGCAAGCTGCTGCTGCAAATTGTGTCTGACACCACTGCAGGCTGTTATCTCACCTGAAAGGTGGTGGCAATTCAGCATCAGAGAAGTACGTCTGCCAAGCACAGATACACACAAAACCTGGTAGCGATACCTTCCTGATCACCAAAGAGAAATTGATGTTGTTAATTTCTTGTTTATTGGAAAATAACGAGGAATCAAGGATATAAACCTTGTATTTGCAAGAAAATATTTCCCGTGTTTTTCTGAGAAACACATCTGTATTTCTTTGATAATCATTGTTACTGCATTTTAATAACAGTAACCTAAGCTATTCCAAGAAGCTCTCTTCAGTGCTTCTTCCCCTTCACTCTTTTCTCCATATACCTTTTGTAATAGCCTTCTGCACAACAGTCTCATGTCCCTGTATACCCAGTTCTGAGCCAAAAAAAAAAAATCACAAACTAAATGGTTTGTTGGGTGACGGATGGTGTGTCTGCCTTTTGTTCTACTTACTCTTAATCTCTGGCTGTACAGCATTCATCACAATGGGGTCTTGGTTGAAAAAGAAGCATTAGTGTAATTCAGATAAAAAAATAATGGTAGTCATGTCCTTGTGAATCTCGCTCTTTTAGATGAGTGAATTAGCCCAGAGGTCCAAAAGTCTTGGACTCTTCTTTGTTTCCTAGATGGCAGTTTGCTGCAGATGCATGAGCTGCAGCCTTTCATCTGGCTGTGGCTGGAGTAAGTCGCTCGGGATGAACCCACACTGTCAAAGAATTTAATTCATTTGGTCTCATCCACTGATCACTGTTAGTTTGGTTCTGTGCTCTTTTTTAACATTAAACTATTTTATTCTGAAATGAATATAAACATGACTTGGGATTTAGTTCTGTCCATTGCCATGGGTAGTTTGGAGAGTGCAGAACTTGGTGCTTTCCGTGTTCTGTGGCTCTGTAATATCAAAAAGCCTTTCTACCTCCAAGATCCATAAACACCTTCATGGCATGCCTTAAGGCCATGCGACACGTACCTTGGCACCAGATTAATGATGTGTTTCTTTTGTATTATAGGCATTTTAACATGACTCCCTTTTAATTATGATCTTTCAGGGCCATGGTGGAGCCTGGAGAGACGAAGGCAAGTCTTGGGTATTGTGGGCACATGGAGAGGGCTAAATGTGAGTAGCACATAAGCCCCTGCATTGCTTGGCCTAGATGCCAGGAGTCCTTTCCTGAAGCAGATGTCTTTCATGATAGGAGCATAGCTTTTGTGGCATTGACTCAATAAATTAGAAGAAAGAAGGTGGCTTTGCATATTTTTTCTTATGATCCCTGTGTGTGAAGCTTCTGAAGAGATTAGTACCTCACTGGAAGATTTGCAGGGCTCTGCACACGAGAAGAGACTAGTGCTATTTGATAGGGACCCAGCCAGCTCTCTGCCCCCCTTGGAAATTGCTACTAGGGAAGGAATCTGCAATGCATCCCTGTCAACAACTGGGTAACACAACACAACCTGATTGGCTGGGAGCCATGAAGGATAAATGGAAGGCTGGGTCAATAACCACGTGCCTCCTGTATAGTGTGTACTTAATATAATCTACTGCTGCTCTTACAACATTTGACTTTCCAAATTAATTTTCTATTCTTTCTCCAGACAGATGGTCTTTTAAAAGTTGATTTGCAGTTGATAATACTTCAGAAATGTTAAATCTCCTTGCCTTCCTTCTTCCCTTTTAACAAGAACAATGTCAGGAAGGTCAAGTCTGGGTTTGTTGGAAAGACCCTTGATGCAACAGGGGTCGTACCTTGGCTGAGCAATGCGGTGGTGAAGCTGGGTGGATTAGGATGTTGCAGTTAATGGTTGAAGGTGTCAGTTAATCATTCTGAAGATAAAAAGCTGGTAACAAAATTCATATTCCTTTTCCAGCCCCTGCTAAGTTTTAAACAGTCTGGAAGTCTCTTCTTTCAGTTAATGAAGTTTTATCTGTTTATGGGGTAGCTTCCCTGGCTTTTAGTCTGAAATTGTGATTGTCTGAATTAAATGTTAAATGATCTCAGTGCATTCTCTGTTTTAAAAAAAAAAAACCTACTGTCAATGCTTGCCTCCTTCAGTCATCCACTGAGGAGTTTGCAGAACTCATCCTCCCCTCTCTCTGTTTCCAGGTTATCTTGAGGCAGACAGGTTACCCTTTACCCAAATGCCTGGCTCCTTTAGAAGCCCTGCAGGGAGCCTCTGCCTACCAGATGTGCTTTATCCTCCTCTCAGGGAGGTGAGAGGGTGTTAGCACCTTCACCTGCTCGCAGCTTCATAGGACCTGGGTGATGGCAAACATTCATTAGAAGCCAAATGAATGGTATCCCCCACCCACCTCTCTGACTACTTGCTCTTCTGCAGAGGACTGAGTAGTTACTGATGTGCATTATCTCACTAGATGTTTATATGCTGGAGGTAATTTCTGAAGTCTCTGAGTGTGCCTGTGTTATCCCAAGGGCAAGGATGGATACATCAGTACAGATTTCCTCTTCCAGCACTACTCTACTGCTGTTGCAGTTGGGCTTTATGTGTTTTTCAGCTTTGTACAGCATGGAGGGGCAGGTAAAATGCTCTTGATTTACAAGTGGCTGCCCTGTCTCTTTCCAGTTATTGAGGTGCATTGCTGATTTCAGTCATCTGAGAAGCATACATGCTGTCCCAATTCCTCCCCAGGGCAATTGTTTCCTAATGCCATTTCTGAATATCTCAAGATCACTCTTGTAGTAATCTCTCTGCTGCATTGATATGGTTGCTAACCCCCCTGGGGCACTGGTGTTGCTGAATTGTAAGGAACAGTCCTGCTGTGTTGGGTTTCATCATTGCTCTGAGGAGAACGGGAGTGTGCTTATAACAAGTGACCTATTTTAAAATGTCAGCATACTTTGCAGAAAAAACTCATACTGCTAGGGTCAAGCTCTGTTCCTCGTGTCTCAGCTGCTCCTGCTTACTGCTTAGGTTCAAGAACAGCTCAGATGTGATCAGGCATCTTCATGGCTTTATTTCTCTTTGTTGCAAGCTGCTGGTTATACAAAGGCTATCGTTGACAAGGAGGATCTGGACATGTCATGGGTTTAGTGGCAGGGATCTTTCTTACTGTGTTGATCCCTCATTGCTACCATGGAAGAAGCAGCTGGATTCCCCCTGCTTTGGTCATTAAATGGGTTGTGCAGCGTGGCCCTGCCTGTAGGTCTGAGTTGAGCTGCTCCATGTGCCACTTGAGCTAAGAGTACCAGCAGCTTATCGGTAAGAAAGGCTCAGCCTGGCTTTAATTGATCCCTTTGATTAGCAGAGCTGGAGACTGTGAGCCAGATTTCTTCCAGAGTGAACAGGGTGTGACATACCTGGAGCTCGCATGGCCAGTGGCCTGTCGGTAGAGTGCAGTGAGGGACCTGGAGTGAATCAGAAGGCAGTGTTAGATGAGTAGGTGGAGCACCTACTTAGGACTTACAATCCATTTTCTGCTTTCCCCTTCCCCCCATCAAGATGCCCTGTGTGGCTTTCCCTCCAGGGACCATGATCCAAATTGACTCACTGGTCTGAATTATCATTATTATTTTTGTCTGGGGCACTGGGAAAGAGCCAGAAAAATTGCAGGCTGCTCTGTGACTTCATCATTCCTCAGAACTGCTGTGCATTGTCAAGAGTTATGTCAAAGGTGGCTGTGATCCCCTGGATGGAAAGCAGCTTTGGGTAAAACACTCCCTTCCCCTTGCAGTGGCTCTCCCTGTATGTAGGCCACTGCCCTGTTGGGGTAGATATACGTCTTTAAGGATAATTTCTGCAGCTCTTCCTGTTGTAGATGCAAAGCTTATGATTCTGTAGACAAAATTTCTGATTTTTTTTTTATGTCTGATGAAACATGTCAGGAAGAAAAGTAGTAAGTAATTCTGAAATATCTGGAAGCTGTGGACAGACAGTTCTCTGCAGGTTGGTTCAAAACTCTTTGCCCATGCTCCCAAATAACCAGAGGAGCAGAGACAGCAGGAGGGAGAGAAAACCTTGCTAGTCCAGAGCTGCCTGCATCCATCAATGCTCAGAGGGCTTCTCACTTCCTTATCACTGCAACCAGTTCTTGATGGAAATGTTGCTTGTTGAAGTGAAATTATTCCTTAACGGCAGGGGGTTTAGTAGAAAGAAGGCATGGAAGTGTCTTGTAGAGTTTTACTTTTTGGCACTGTTATTTTATGAGGCCAACATAATGGTCAGGTTTTTCCTATTCACTGCCTTGAGAGATTCACTTTCTTCCCTTTCTCAGCATCCTCCTAACCTTCCAGCGCCATACCTGTGTGTGACTGACTCTCTCGGAGGTCTTTTCCCTGTTACCTGGTCTTAGGAAGTGCCCAGAGAGGCACAGTCCTTTGAGCCTGTTCAGAGCAGGTTTGCGAAGTTGCTCAGGTGCTTTGGGCATCTACCTGCTTTTCATCATGTGCTGTCTGGCAGTTATTGCCTCTGTAACTCAAGACTTCTTCAGTGGGCAGTAGAGTATCCCAGCAGATTAAGGACCACTCACAGTCCTTTCTTCTAGCAGAGCTGTGGGTTGCTAGCATTAAGCCAAGAGACAGTAGTATCTAAATTCAACAGTTTGTGAAGTAAACAGCTATCCTCAGCTTTACGGATAGACTAAAAACCAATAGAGAGACAAGGCAGTTGTCCTGATTTGTTGCAGTCAGGCAGAATGAAATAACACAGGAGGTTTACATCCCGGCAGGCTGTCTATACTGGCTCTCCTGTAGTAGAGCCTGCAGCGTGCTGGGAGGGCAGCCAAAAGAAAGCTCAGAGAAAGGCTTTTAGCAAGCCTGTGAGCTGGGGGTAACAGCTCCAAAAGCCTCCAAGTTCCATTTTAAAAGTGATGAAGATGCCACTGTTGACTTCCACTGCGGCTTGGTTGCCAGGGAGATGTTGTACTAAGAGACAGCACAAATGCTTTCAGCTGCTGCAAGCTGCAGGTGACCTCTGGCTTCATAAGAGCCCTGAGAGGGGTAGGTGGATGCTGGGACCTACTTATGCAACACATCTTGATGGGTTGTAGTCAAAATTATGCCAGTCTCACTGCTTTGAGCTCGAAGAGAGAGGAATGGAGAGGTTGAATCATGCCTCTTTTCCCAGAAGGGGTGACTGGAGAGAGAGAAGAACAGGCATCCTAAAGAAGCAAGTGATGGAATAGGAAATGGAGCCCAGATTGCCTGCATCCCAGAGCAGCCCGTCTGTTCATCCTACCCACCTAGCCCTTAGAGATGGGCGCCTCAAAGGTATTGCTTTCCTCCCATCCCCGTGAGGCAGGGCGTATTCCAGTACCCTAATTGGAAAGATGAGGCAAAGAGAGGTTAAGTGGTTGGCCCAAGGCCACCCGTGAAGCGTGTGGCAGCATTTTCTGTTCTTTTCTTTGGCTTCCAGAGGAGTCTTACAATTTATCTGGTAAAAGTCCACAGCCTGAAAAAATACTACTTTTGTATTCTGTCATTGTCTTCCTCAAAACCCATTTCCCATTTTATATGGATTAAACAGGAAGAGAGATTCAATATGACCCTACCTGAGGCAGGAGGTGACGTACAAGCTCTCTACTTTAGTCATTTGGGAGGAAACAGCTGGACCTTCTAATGTGAGATGATTTTCTTTTTTTTTTTTTTTTTTTTTTTTTTTTCCATCTTCCTTTTTCTTGCCATATCCTCTTAATTTGTGCCTGCTCGCACAAAGGGAACTGGTCCCTAGTAACCATGGAGGAGAGCAGGATCTTTAGAGGGGGCTGACAGCACCGTGTGTCGTTTGGCTTTGTGAAGCTGAATGCTTTCTTGTAGCTAGAGCTGACACCTTCTTGCCTGGAGCATGCTGTGTAAATATTACATGAGGGAGGCAGAGCTGCACAGTAGCATACTGTTTGAAATTGGTGGTGTCTGCTGCTTAATCAGGTAGTGTCAAAACCAAATACAGTCAACGGAAAAAAACCCCTCCCAGTAACTTCCCTGGGCCTTGGCTCACACCTCTAGAGAGAGGCTATATTGAAAGTTTTACTGAGTTTGTGATTACTATGCTTTTTAATATAGCGCTTCTCCCTTTAATATAAGAGCAAAAATATAGTCTCCAGCATCTCTTTGTTATCCTCTTCTAGACAGAAACATCATCACATTTGGTGTGGGGTGGAAGACAAAAGGAAGCCAGGTGGATATCTCCACCTGAAAGGATTTTAAAGTGAAATATCTTGCAACCTAAGTAGAACCGTCCCACTTTAGCTTACTTCTTTGCACCATCTTCTAGGTGAATGTGTAATAATCTAGTCAGTCTTTCAAACTCACATTCACTAAATGTCAGAAATATGGTATACTTGTATGTATTTATAAATATGAGGGGGGTTGGAATGCATAAGAGCCGTCCTTACTAAACAAGGATGCTTTTGCACACGTGAACAGACAGACCTGAAAGATGGTCTCTGTGCTGGGCTGTTAAGACAAGTGATAACTCGCAGGTACAGGCAGGTGGGGGCAGTGAGACAACTTCAACTAGCTGAGCAGGTAAACATCTCCACATAGTGGTAACCCAAGCTACTGTCTGGTGGCCTTCTGGGCATCATTGCAAAGAACAGGTGTAAAGGATGCTGTAATAACACTTTGAATTGCCCTGGGATGAAGACAGGGCAGAGAGAGATGCTGTTTGTTGTCGCACCTGTAAATGCTTGAATCTGGTGGTGTTAACTGGTGCTCTCGTGCTTAGAGTGACCTTTGTGACAGTTATGAAGATTCTCTTCTTGATTTTTATTGAGCTATTGACTTTGGCAAACTACTCTTTATTCCAGTTTTTGGAAGAGGAGCTCCTTAGACTGGGAGCATTCTTCTTTTGTGGGCAGAATATACATCCCCATATGTGTGTCTTCATCAGAATTTCACATACTGCACTGGTATGCTGCAGTGTTTTAATTGCTCTTAATAGTCACTGACTACCCTAGCACAGGATCTGGTGTACCACGGCTTCACCATAAGGCTGTAATGCTGTGTAGTAACATTCGTTATTGTAATGCAGCGTCTTCAGTTTGTGATGGTCAACTGTTTGGGTGGAATAAAACGTATTTATGGACACTTAAGTCTATAAATATGTGTGGTCCCATACAGACTGTGCTTGAGACCTAACTAGCAATAAGTATGTTTTGATCTGTGGCTGGCACTGTTTCTCTGCCCAATGGGGTGTGTTTTCTTTTTCCTATAAACCACGCTAGATAAGCACAGTGATGCACTAGGCTCCTATGTTCTCAGCAGGCAGCAGCATGATTTTACAGGCTTGATGCAAACTTTTTTGCAAGGAAAACATCTCTGTCTATGTCCATAGGAAGAAACATACCAAATCTCTGCTAACCATAGCTGTATTTAAAGAGGAGCTCCACACTGCCATTCTGTCTCTTTTACACAAGGCTTCCATAGCTGCCCCTGAAATACTGGAAGTGTGGTTCTCCACTTTCCAGGACATGCCTATAAATGCAGACTTTAATGTGTAAAATTCTTAAGTCATCCAGAAAAGTTTGAATTGATATCCAGTGTGATACACACAAGACATTGTAGTGTGGTAGGAGAGCTCGTGTGTCCTCTTTATTCCTCTTTATTTATGGTTTGGCCTTGGAGTGTTTGTTTAACCTCTCTGGATCTCAGTGTGCTCTGCTGCAAAGCCAACAGGGTTTATGCACCATTTTTAAGGTGTAAAGGTGGTGTGTGTTTCCTCAGGGCTGACTGCTGGCAGAGGCTTTGGAACCTCTGAGTTTGGTCATATTCCTCTTCCAGCAGGTCCACTCCTGGGAGCAGCATTGCAGCATGGCAAGGTCATTTTGTTATCTGGAAATGGGAATCAGACTGTTGTTTCCTTAGTAGTGTTCAGCAGACACGGTAATGAACAGGATGATTAAAAAGCTAAGTTCCCCTCTGAGGAAATGGAATTTAGGATGCCAGCCGTACTTGCCAGCTGTGAGCTTGTTCTCAAGGGCATTCCTTCCCATCTTGGAGTCCCAGGGTCTGCCGAGGTATTTGAGGTGAAGCATGGAGTCTGGGCTTTCTGGGAGCAAGGCTGTTGGCAGTAGGCTACTAGCTGCTGCTGCTTGATCTCTCTCCAGAGTCTCTGTATTCCCTGTCAGGAGAGCTCATTGGCAGAGGTGAAATCTTATTGCCAGGCATTCTTGTACCCTTGGGGGTTGATGCATCAGAGAGCACCTGAATTACCATTTTCCTGACTCTGATGAGATTTCTAGTTGCTTCCTCAGCATGCCATGAGATTTTCCAACTCTGGCTCAGGCTGTTCTATTATTATTTATAAATGAACCCATGCACGTGGTTTTTTGTGGGTAGAAGGTTATTCCTGATTTTCCTCTCTCCAGGAGGTGCAAGCCCAGAGTAGACCCCTCTGACCTCAAACAAAATACCCTGAAAATCAGTTTTAAAAGTTTTTCCACCCCTCAGCCCTGTGAGTGCTTTGCTGCACTCTCTCTGAGCTCAGTATATTTCCTTTGTCTGAAAATTTGGCACTCTGACACTGCGTCATCTCAAGCAGCCTGTCCTGAAGGACAGATATTCATGGGATAGATGCTGCAAGAGGCAGCTGAGCTCCCAGTCTTCAGCAGTAGCAGGGCAGCTGGCATAGCCCCTGCTAGTCCGTAAGTGGGAAGCCTGCAGTTTCCCAGGGCTGTCACTCCAGCAACTTTCACCAGCATTAAAATCACTTAGAATTTAAAAACAAACAAACAAGGAGATGTGAAGTATTTTCCTGGAAGAAAGCCATGGAGAGCAGATTAAGTGCATCTCCCTCCTCCCATCTCCCAAACATGTCACAGGAAGAAGGACTGGAGTTCAGCATTTTCCTGAGTGGGATTAAAACAGGCTCTGGAGCTGGCTTCTGGGACAGGACAGAGGAAAGCCAGGAACAGGAGTGAAGCTCTGTGTGTGTGTTTTATAAATATACCTATGGCAAATGAAAATGTCAGAATCCCTGCGCCAGCATTGGTGGTAATAGCTCATTAATAAAAGGACTGCTTATTTTCTGTTAATAACAAGGGATTAGAGCTGTTGGCTGAAGTAGAGAAGAATAAGAAGTGACTGATTCTAGAGGAACATCCATGCTGGTTTTCCATGTACCAAGGGGTAGCAATCCTGTATCTTCAGATACAGTTACCCTTCAGAGAGGGTTGTGAAACATTGGAATAGGCTGTCCAGGAAAGCGGTGGAGTCCCCATCCCTGGAAGTGTTTAAAAGCCATGTTGATGTGGTGCTGAGGGACATGGTGTAGGGGCCCTGGCAGCACAGGGTGAACAGCTGGGCTCGATGATCTTAAAGGTCTCTTGTAACCAGATGATTCTGTGATTCTGCATTTTACAAGCCCTGGACATCCTTAACAAGTTCTTTCCTTCCCCTGCACTCAGGTAAGTTTTCCTCTAATACATCAGCAAAAGGATGTTTTACTCAAAGGAAATCTAGGGTAGTAGCCAGCCTCTGAAATGCTCTCTCCTGACACATGCAGAAGAGTCTTCTGGCTGTTACTCCTCAAGAAGAGATTTTCTGTTTAATCTTTTGCTGCTGTCTTTGTGGTTGTAACACAATGTCAAAACTCTGCACTGTTTTGGGGAAACAGCTTTCCACCTCTTTCTGAGCTGGGCAGCTGTAGCTTGCATTTCATCCTTTGATACAGATATTCCCCATTTATAAATGTAAATAGTTCAGTTTAAAAATATTTTAAGTGAATGTGTCATGTAACAATGCTTGATTGCAGTAGTCATGATTTGGGCAGGAGAGTCCATCAGTCTGTTTTTAAACCTTACTCTGTCTTTTTAGCATAAGGATCACTGGCTTGTTATATAGCAATGGCAATTTTCTAGTGGCACTGGAGAGTGACAGTGTGTACTGGTGTGTGAGGCAAGTCTTGGAGGAAGTCTTCTTTTTTGAAAGATCTGAGACTCTGGCCCAAGTGAGCAGGATGTAAGGATGGGGATGGGAGCAAGGCATTGCTGCTCAGACCCTTGGCCTCACTGCTGAAAGTGTTGGCAAAATTACTTGGCTGTGGCAGTGCTGGGTTTTCTGCTGGTCCTTTCAGCTGTGAGTAACACTGTGTGTCTGTGAGCCCTGGTGTTGCTGGGTGAACATTGGGATTACTGTTTTACATAATCCTTGTCATCTTGTATTGGGGGGTGTGTAGGTGTTTGGCAGGAATTGGGGTTTTGATCTGAGGCTTTGTCTGTGTGTGCATGCGTGTTGCTTATATTTCAACTTCTGTGGTGCTCTGTATTTGAGCACAAAGAGAGCATGCATGGCCAAAGAAATTGGGTGGAAAGCAGAGGTGTGCAAAGGATCTTTAGATCTCATTGGAGCTGATACCACAATTCTGGTCAGACACTAAGAATACTGTTCTATCCTTTCATTCCTGCCAGCCCCACTCCCCCCCCACCCTGCCCGTTCTTCTGACAAGCTCTAATCTTGCCCCCAGCATGGGGTTATTTCCCCTTGTCTTAATTCTGGAGTTCTAGGTGATCTTCCAGATGTAGTAGGTCTGGACTGGAGAGCATCTTGTGGGCAATCAGCAGGGCCTTCTGCAGGGTGCTGAAGATCTGTAGAAGAGTACAGCACTGATATGCTTACTCCAGCCTTTATGCCTGAGGAGAGCTGACACACAGCTTTCTCTGAGCTGAGGGCTTTGTGGGGCTCTGCCCACTGTGTTATGTAGTGATGCTAAGCCATTAGGGCTCTTAACTCATCTGGTAAGTAGAATGAGATCGTTCTCTACCAGGCCCTGGCATTTATAGGAGTCTAGATGTCCTTATGTTGAGGTCTTGTTTGTGAGGAGCTGAAGCTTCTTGGCAGTTTTGCGCTGTGTGAGAGGTGTTGGCTGGGTTATGATGGATTTTGGGGAGTGAGGATGCAACTGGCCACATGATTTGGATCACAGAGAACTTGAAAGCGATCTAAGTTAGAGTCAAATGAGGAAAAGATGCCCACTGTTTCTATTTGTAGAAAGGTAGAGACTTTAGTTAATACACTAGCACAGGAAGGACAATCCAAACCTGATTGAATTATGTGTTTTATCTGCCAGCACCCTGTCCTGCCTGGTCCTTTATAAATCTTCTGCATCTGGGTAACATGAGCTGTAGCAGATCTGGGTCAAAGCCCTATTGCTGAAAAGAAAACATGTTGTCTTTACTGCATGTTGTGACAGACAGGGTTAAACAGAAGATGGTGGTGGCTAATAGTTTGCTTTAGACAGTAACACAGCAGTAAATGCTGAGATGACATGGGAACGCTCTTTAGCTGACGTCCTTGCAAGCCTCTTAGTGACATCAAACTCCTGGAGCTTTTCCAGCAGAGTTTGGCCTTGCCCCAGTGACAATAGATGTTAATCTGTTGGCTTGTCCAAAAAACGTGTTAGTGGTTTTTTGCAGACCCGCTTCCAACCCTTAGATTTCCCCGCTAGTAAACACAGCATTATGTCATTGTTTTACCAGGAGCCAAGCACCAAAGCCAGCTTTACAGTGCTGTCGTCAGCAAACATCGACTCACTTTAGGGCTTTATCTGGGTTCCCAGGCTCGCTTTTCCCACTGTTGCCTGTGTTGTGGTCTCTCTGTCCATCAAAAGCCTACGGATGCTTTATGGGAAATATGTCAAGTCTAGCAGTTGCTGCTAACACTTTCCAACCTATTTGCCTTATATGGGCTCCTGTACCTGTTTAGCAAAGACGCCTTGGTTTGTGAAGCTTCATCTTCTAGTGACTTGAGCCAAGACAAACCCTTGGATTCATGAGTTCCTGCAGGCAAAACAAGGTGAAGGGATTTGCAGCCCAGCCTTTCTACTAATTGAGAAAATAATAGCCAAGTCATAGCCGGGGGCAATACCCCGCCCATACTAGCTCCTGTTTGTTTCCAAACACAATCGCAGAGTTCCTGTGAAAAAGACTGGTTGTCAAATTGCTAACATTATAAATTAACTCAGCTTTCAGAAACAACACTCACCGCACATGAAATAAAGCCATTTATAACATTCTTGTAACTATTTTTCCTTGTTTTGCTTCTAGACTTATTTCCAGCTGTCTCTGCAAAGAATATGAAAGCAAAAATTTATAAAGTTACCTTCAATTGTTGGGAGCTAATCTGCTTAAAACAAGCTTCCCATCCCTAGCTCAAGCTGGTCTTTCTAGGGCTGGCAACAGTCCCATCCCTCTCATAGACCTCTCTGCAATGGTATCTCAAATCACCTGAACTAGTCTAGAAGCAGAGGAAAGGGGAGAAGGAGATGCTCATTTGAATGCAGATTCTGAATTCTGATACAGACAGGGATAGATGATGTAGAGGAACAGGTTCAGCTTCTTGGCAGTGGTACAGGAATGGTACATTCTTGGGTGTGAGGTGGAATAAAATGAAAAGTTTTTTCTCCACTGTGTAACTAAACTGTGCAACACCTTGCTGAAAAGTGATATAAAGGCTGAGAGTACAAATGGTTCACAAAAAAAGAATGGACAAATTTCTGGGACAAGGCTGACTGCTATTAAAGGCAACAGTCAGGATATGTGGTGGGGTCCGAAAGTCTGCAATCTACCGATTGCTGAAAGACTAAGCACACTGTGTTTTCTCTGTTGCTAATAAGCAGTTACTGTTTAGCTTCACTGGAAACAGAGTGCTGAGCTTAGGTACAAGTTCATTTTGGACCAGCCTAGGTCTTCTGATGCTTTCCCAGGTGCCCCTTAACTGTATGGCACTAGCTGGGGCTTCTGAGGCTTGCTGCGTATTGCTGATACTAGTAAGACCTGTTGACCAGATGAAGGAAGCACAGTACATGCTGTGAGGAAGTGAGCCTCCTATCACCACTTCCATCTCCCTCCTCTGCTCCTTCCTTTTTTATTTTTTTTTTTTATCCCATCACACATTTATGGGCTAGAGGCCTACATCTTGGTCTCAGCAGATCACTTTCTGCTTCCTAGCCTTGGGTCAAGTGTCAATTTATTTTTGTAGAGATTACATGTCTGGTATTACTATTAATATATATTCAGGCTTTGTACTTATCGAATGCCTTTCATCCAAGAATCCCCCAACACTTTGTGGATCAGCACCTCTTCACAAGGTAGGCAGATCAGACAGGGAGAGCATTGTGTTTACAGCAGTATATCTCCTGGCAGAGGTGCCTTCTCAGAGCTGTCACAAGATTAGCGGATAATTTGGGCTGATGGAAAAGAGTTTTTCATTTATAGCTGAAAGTACTGTGAGTCATGGGACTGACCTGGGACAGACCTAGGTCATTAATGGCATATTGCGTTCCCACATATGAACCCTGAGGGTTGGATTGGCTTGATTGGAAGCTTCAAACTTCTTCTGATGGTTAATGACTTGCAGTGTAGACTTTTATTCACAAGCATTCTGTTTGTTCTCATACCAGTATTGTCCTTTTGCATAAACAAGTCTCTTCATACTCAGTTTGTTTTGACCTCCTGTCCCACTTCTCTCTACTATTTTGTGGAGAATGACCATGTCATTTTCGGCCTTCATTCTGCCGAGCTGCTCTAGCCTCCTCTTGTAGGAAAGGCCACCCTCAAAGATGCATAGCAAACAGGTTTCCCTACCCCGCGCTTCTCACAGTCATCACAGACTGAATACGAGTGAGCTGTTCAGCCCAGGTGCTGACAATGGTTCAGTCTGGGCAACTTCAAGCATGCAGAGGGTTAATTTGTGCTGCCACATACACAGCCTTGCCCGTGTTGGCAGGGGCCAGATGCAGCTGCCTGGGAATAAGTTTGACTTCAATGGGGTGATTTGTCAGGTGAGATATGAAGGAGATAGGCTCCTGCTTCTGTCCTGTCCCTGAGCTGTGTGCGGTGTCACCATGAAGGAGGGTGCTTGTTGGAGACGTGTGGATCTTCCACGTTTTTGTTTTCTTTCCTTCAGGGAGTTTCAGAGTTAGTCCCAAAGCCTTGCAAGTGACACTTCACTTGCAAAAGCAGAGAAGAGAAAATATGGCTGATTATGTTCTCACGTTAGCTTTAATGAGGGTAAT
This sequence comes from Buceros rhinoceros silvestris, assembly GCF_000710305.1. Lineage (NCBI taxonomy): Eukaryota > Metazoa > Chordata > Aves > Bucerotiformes > Bucerotidae > Buceros > Buceros rhinoceros. The sequence goes on along the minus strand of NW_010426292.1, from coordinate 250,129 downwards.
TTTAAGCAGATGGTGTCTGTTTAATGTTCTGAAAGCACAGATAAACTAATTTTCAGCAGGTCTTGGAAACAGAGTAGGAGAGACAAAGAGCATAATTTTGGCGGGCAGCAACTTACCCAATGAGGTTTTTGGCAGAGTTGGTAGACCGCTTGGGTGAAGCCCTCTCATTTGGACAACATCTGCATGTCCCACTTGGGTGAGAGGAGAGGTGGCCAGTGGTTTCTGTCTAAGCTTCAACAACAGTAAATAATTCCAGATTGATATTGTGGAAGTGTGCTGTGTTTGTGAAGGGAGGACAAGGCGGGAGCCAAACACAACAAGAGTTTCTCAGTGCTTGGGGAAGAGAGCCAGGGTCACATTTGGAGCTTGTAGTGTTGGCAGGCACAGAAATGACGTGCTACATCACACATGTGTCAGTGGAGGTATCTGGGGTGATGATCAGAAAGCTTCTTTGAGGATTGATATGCGATGCTGATGATCCGAAACTGATGCTGGGATGTTTCAGACAAACACTTTCTCTTTTCAGCTTCAGTATCTGCTCTTTTTTAATGTTTTTGGCATTTGCCTTTAGGGTAAGGAAGAGCCCATGACAACCCCTGGGATTTCAATCTCTGTGAGTCCAAGTTGTGCAATTACAGATCTGCTGCCTTTAAAATAAGCATCACTTGAAGTGCTTTACAAAGCTGGGTGCTGCCTCTGCTCCCAAGTACCAAGTTCCTTGTCCAAAGCCGTCCTTGACCCTGGCTGTTAGGCCAGCTATCCTCCTGGATGGTGTCTCTCCATCCTCCTTTGCTGGGGAACATTCCCAGGACCTGATGTGAAGGTTGTTTGGTGTCTTTTCTGGCATGCTCAGTGCCAGTTTCACACATCTTGTAGGACTAATTTGTTATCAGTGAACTAAGGCGGCTTTGGGATAGCTGCAGCTTACTTCATCAAAACAATCTGAGACTCACTTGGCCTTCATATATTTGTCTGTCTTAGAGGCTGATCTCTTTGGGAGACCCAAGAGGGGAACACAGTGCCTTATTTTTAAGGCTTTAGTTTTCACTCTGAGACTTGTGCCCTGTTTTAAAAGTGCTTGTAAAAATATTGCTAGTAGGTTTGCCTTTCTTACACTTAAATTTGCTGGATGAAGAATGTGCAGAGACCACTTTGCACTTCTCCACAAATGTCAGTGAAACTACAGAGGCACCTTGGAGCATGTGCTTGCTGTGAAAGTGTTAGCAATAGGCTAGAAAATGTGAGGTGGGGAGGAACCAGGGCTGACTACTAGCAAGAGCACAGTGATGCTTTGTGCTTCCAGCTAACTGCTTCTCCAAGTCTTCTGAAAACCTCATACACAGCTGGTGAAACATCTGTACAGCCCTGCAAGGAAGATGGTACAGATCTGTCTTAGGGGTTTTCGCCTGCAGATGGGACAGCTGACACAACTTGTCTGTTGTCGCTGAGCAGACAAATGGTAAAATAGGAAAGAATGGCCCTGAGAGAGTGGATTTGGGGTTTGTCTGGGGTTTTGGGAGGCCTGTCTGAGACTGTTTTCTCAGGAGGTGGTGAGTACCTGTAGGTTGGAAACAGGACTGACTGTTCCTGGAAGTTTTTGAGCTGCCTACCCCAACATCCGTTCTGCTGGTCTTGGCCAGTATCAAGTGTGACCCTGGTTTTCCACCCCTGTCCTAACTGTCTGAGTATGTTCTGGGGTGAGGACAGGGATTATCCTTAGTAGTCTCCTAGGTTATTGCTGAACCCATTAAGGAGCACATCATTGTAGCTGCTAGCCTGAGGGACTGGAGTCAGTGTTCCCAACTGACCAGTCAGGAGACAAGACAAAACATCTCCCGGGTGGTCATACCATTAGGACCTTCTGGTGTAAGATGAGCCATGTATCAGATGCGATTACAAGAACCTGGGTCAAACAGCTGATGCCCGGCTCCCTCTCCAGGTACCTCAGATGTTGTGCCTGTGAAGATGATAAGGTGGGACAGCATTAATCATGGTGTGCTGGAGATACTAGGCCTATTTCCTGAGGCCATGTTACCTCACTGGCAGGTGGGGATTAGCAGGGGGAGTTGGGCTGGGGGCTTTGCCAACAGCTGTCACTTTTTTTAGCAAAAGAGAGGCTAACATTCAGCAGTGTAACTCTGGCTATTAAATACTTACTAGGCTTGTTGTTCCTGTAATACTTAAAGATTATACAAATGGTGTTAAAATTAAGAACATTTACTGCAAAATTGTTCTGTTTGCAGTCTTTTCTCCCAGGTGGTTTTTCAAAAATTCGTTAGTTCTCTTGCACTGGGAATGTGTGGCTGAGTAAAAAACCTGATTGACTCTCTCTGTCTTAACTTGGACACAGCTGAATTCCTGCTTGTGTCCATGGGGGTTTGCTGGGCAGAGGAATTGAGGTTCCTCACGCTTGAGCAGTGAGCCGTAATATTGATTTTGACTCCACGTGCTCAACACTGATCTTGCAAAGAGATGCTATTGCCTAAATTGCAGGGGTGGGATTTGGTCTCCCTTTGATCTTAGTTTAAATCCCATGGGCAATTTACTGCGATGTAATAAGTAACAGCGCGTGAGTAGTGAGGTGCTTGCTCTAACTGCAAACTCATGGTCTGTTCGAATACATGGTAGTAGCTGCAAACATGATTTCTTTGCAGCTAAACCGAGTCCAATTATCTTGCAGTGCAGCTCATGGTTTGTGCAAAGTCACCATGAATTAACTGATGCTTGTGATAAGGTAAATCATAGCACTTTGGTAATAGATCTGATCAATCTATTGCATGATTTAGTGAGCTGTGTGAAATGATTTCGGGGGCTGGAAGCTTTTGGTTGCATCTCTTCAGTGTGTTTTGGTGATTGTTCAACATAAAATGATTCATCTGGTGAATTGTGGGTGAATTGAAGGTCTCTCTTGCAATTCCCACTGTCCACTGGGTTTCTCTGGGATGATCTTTTAATTTCTGGCCTAGATTAATGGATCTTTGTAAAGAAACATGCTAATGATAGCTCTGGCTGTGGAGTGCTATGGATTTGCCAGCAGAAGAGTCTGTTACCAGAACTTGAGATGTCTCCCTTTCTCATTCCAACTCCTAATTTGATTTATTTTGAGCGTGTTTTGTTTCAGCAATCTGTGGTTTTATTATCGGTGTTTGTTGCTGACCTTTCAAGACTGTAAGAGCTTTCCTTCATGCTGCAAGGAGGAAAAACAGGATATAAATACTATTATCATTATTCTTGCTGAGAACTGGCCGAATTTCCAACACACCGAGCGTCTCTTTCAGTCTTATTTAGATGTATAGTAATATTCTGAAAGACGCCCCAAAACTTCTCTAGTGAAATATATTAATAGCTCACTAGAAATGTAATTTTCTAATAAACATGAATTTTTAAACCAGAATTCAGCTGCGTGCTTAGTGTTCCGCAGAGTCAGGCTTCTGCTGTGTGGGGTGACAGTGCTGCTGGGCCAGGGGCAG
>NW_010426292.1:243468-246535 GCF_000710305.1 Buceros rhinoceros silvestris | reverse complement strand
CTACACCCTTTGACTTGGCACTTCTCTGAGACTGTGGTTAACCAATTCAGGGGGAAGAAAAAAGTCCCGAATTATTTCCTTTTTTGGAAGAGAAGCTCTTCTGTCAGTCAGTGGAAGCCTGGGTCTTTGCTCAAGGATGCTATCCTGTGCTGGGGTAAAGTGTCATCACTTCCAGCTACTCCTGGCCAGAGGTCACATCCTCCCACAGATCTGGTCTCCGACACTCTCCCTTCTTCCAAAACAGCAGGGATTAACTAGAGTCCATTTCCTAGTAGGATTTTTCTCATCTGGATTTTCAAGTGATGACACACCTGGTCCTTCTGGCAGATGTGAGGTGGTGGTAACCGCTGGAGGGAAGGGGCAACAACAGGCGATGGAAAGCGGTGGCCAGCTGCCTCCCACATCTGCTCAGCTGCAGCTTGAAGCATGTCTGACCTCAGTCAGGCAGCGGTTGTGCCTCAGACTTGCCAGTCTCCATGACACACACGATGTTCAAAGTGCCTTTGCATGTAGGAAGTAGTTTAATCATGGTTTTGTTCCCTGTTTCAGCAAATCTGACCAGAGTCTGCATTGTTAAGTGTAAATGTCACACACACAAATATAATAACATCTGGTTTAAAGTGAAAAGAGTGAGGAAATGGATGTTATGGTTAGAACAACGTCTGCATCCTGAAGTCACTCCTCCACAACTAGGTTTTGTTTAGGTAGAGTGGATGTAACCTGTAACATCAGGACTCAGCTTGTACCTGGAGAACTGGAGCAAAGGCTGAGTGTTTGCCATAGATCTGAACTTTCTGGCTGGGTCATAAATGCTTTGGAAACATTTTTTCCTGTCTCTGAACATTGTTTTAGCAAGTCCTCCTCCACAATTCACTACCCCTTACTCTGGTGTGCAGCCTGATGGGGCTATCCTCGTTAGCTTCAGATTGTGTCTTACACTGTTAGGATAAATCGAATTGCAGCCCATCTTGAACAGGACCCGTTTATCAAGAAGAGAGCTCTGAACTGCAGGCAGCTGTAGAGAGCTGCAGTACCAGCATGCGTGGCCAGCTGCCTCTCGAGGAGTTTGGTGTCATATATGTGTAGCTGGGTCATCCTCCAGCTTTTCCTGTTACTGTAGCACAGTGCAAAGGAGCATACAAATATATTTTCTATAGCTTGCTGTGACGCTCACAAAACGCCATCCGGTTATTGGCAGCTTTCAAAACTCTGCTTTCTCCAGGTGTTTGGCTGTCTCTGGTGTCTGTGGGAAGTGGAGAGAGTTTTTGGTTGCGTTTGTTGTGCAGCAGTAGATATGTTGTCATGCTGTGCAAAGGTATAACAGCATTTTCATATGGCTTAGAAACTGAAACTTTTAAAACTAAAATGGGAAACAAGCGAACTTCCTTTTTATGCCTTAAGGACAAAGTTTTGAGTACTGGCATCTTATTAGATATCACTTTAAAGGATGCTAGATGTGTACACCAATTACATATTTATCATTTAGATAGATAGAACTCTTGCACTGCCCTGCAGGCCTCTTTTAAACTCAGCATTAGCTTGAAAACACCATCTATGAAGCCCTATCAATGCAGCCTATCAGTATAACTAGATATTATGCATGGAGCAAAATATTTCCCTTTCATTATGAAAATAAGTGTTCTCTGCAGTGTTGTGCTTCAAGCATGTTGTTCAAAAGATGTGATCAAGACATCAAAGAGAGGAAAATTGTTAAGATAGCAGGAACTGAACCAGCTGCCTTTCGTTCGGTGATTAAGAGACAATCTCATGCATTGCCCTGCTGAAATTCCAAACTTTCTTTTTTCCCGAGAGCTGTGTTTTGAAGTGGGAGTCATCCTACTGCTTTTAAAATGAGCTGATTAATTTTACAGTCAGAGTAAGACTTAACAAGAAGCAACAGTCAACTTGAGCACTGTGCTGTATTGTGGCTCATTAGTTCTCAGAGTGATTTAAAAGATCAATACTATTTTCTCCTCTGTTTCGGATGGGAGGAGGTGACAAGTTACTGGGTGCCCACAATGCATCTGACCTGGTTGAGGTGCACACACAGGTTTGTCCCACTGGACGGTCTCAGGGAAGGTTTCCCTAGTGTCAAAAACATGATTGCATGCCATTCTCAGAAACTGCCTGGTTAGGAGGGATGAAAGCAATCAGAGGCTCTGCCCCACACTGTGGTGGTACTCTGTGTAGCTGCAGTGCAAAGGTGTCTGTTTGGGAGCCACATCTTTATAAACTGGCATCTTCTGAGTTGCACCTGCTACATAATCCATAGCTGTGGTCCAAGAGGCAAGATAGGAAGGTGATTGCAAGCCCTGCATGGGCAGTAATTCAGTGCATCTCTCATTAGAGGTTCCTGCCTTGGCACACCTCTGGGGTGACCTGAAGCAGCCCATTGGACTCTTGCATACCTGACTTCATGAGCACTGAGCCTTAAAAATTATCACAGAGAAGCTGAGAGAAGAGCGATTGCGCTCACTTTTGTTCTTGGCAAAGAAGGTGGATCTTGGCCATGACAGTACTTTGTGTAGGTGTATCTGAGCTGGCCGTAGCCCTGGGTTTGTGTAGCCGGGACAGCAGAGAGCTTGGTGTATTTGCTTAGTTTCTCACCTGGACACTGCAGTTTGCACTGCAGTATCCACCCTGCCCCTTTGAGGCCAGCTTGAGCCTGCCTGTCTCTGAGCTGTGTCAGAGCTGCCTGTTCCTATGCCATGTTATTAAGGTGCTATGGTCCTCCTGTCTCTGGGATTCATAACCTGGTCCACAGAAGCCAACTTCTGTGCTCAAAGCCTGCAGACTTCTGTGCTCAAATTTGGGCAGGCAACCCAAAATACATTGGCTTTTTCTTTTCTGGAGTTTAGTCTGCTGTGGGTGTGTGAAACTGGCTCGAAAACCATTGTTCGTTCGTGTCCCCCTTTAAGATAGAAGCAGCAGCATCTCCCAGACAGCAAGAATAACAACTGAGGATCATGTTTGCATGGAATGGCTCATCTCCTTTGAAATTTCAGCCCCTTGAAGTGAGGAATATTTGATTTGGGGCTCCAATGCAAGCAGTTTCTTTGGGGGGGGG
>NW_010426292.1:241907-243328 GCF_000710305.1 Buceros rhinoceros silvestris | reverse complement strand
AAAAAGTTAGGGTGAAACATCTCTCATAGCGACTCGGCTGTCAGGACGCATGGCTTCTGTTCTCACCCTTGTCACAGGCTGCCTTCTGCCTTTTCACTGTAACTTGGAATTGCAGAATTACCTTGATGAAGGCTGTGGTGGCCACTGGTGTTTATTAACTTGATGCAAGCTGCTGCCTCTTCCTTGTCTTTTCTCTATTCAGTTTTGGGTGATACGGTGGTGTTTTTCCATCTTTGTCAGATGCTTTCAGCTTAGCAAATGGAAGGTGCTGTCACAAGGAGACAGTACTTACAGGTTTAGATTTGATCCTTGCCCAGCTGTCCTTGATTGGGGATGTAACAGCAGTGGCATCGGGTTTCTGGAGCTGTAGGTTACAGCAGCCTTGGGTTTTACTAGATATAAAGTATATTTTGGGGAAAGGCTTCACCTCCTTTTTGCAGTGTGGTCAGACCTGTGCTCTTCTCACTGAAATTTCAGATAAGGGAAAAGCTTAAAACCACCCTGTAAAAACTACTTTTTAAAATTGCTCTATCAGACAAGCTGTAGCTGGAAATAGCAAAATTATTGCATGTGCTGTTTGTGGCAGGTTGTTTGTTTATTCCTGGAGAAGTTCCTCTTTGTGTTTTCTTCCCCAAAATTGATTTCTGCTTTTGTGCAAAGGCACGATATAACCCCATCATCTTTCACAGAGGGGTGGCATAATATTTTATGATGTGCTTTGAGTCTAACCCCAGCCAAACTTTATGGGTCAGATGATGTCAGGAAGGAGAGAAGACAACACCATTAGCTATTTAAAAATCTCATTAAGGGGAGCAGATGGATCAAAAGGAAGATTTGAGTGGGAGCTGAAGCTGCTCGCGGGAGCTAGAAATTTTGCTTCTTTAATCAAAATTACAACTTGACCAGGGCAGAGTCTAGACATGATGTTTGGTGCCATCTTGCTGTGTTTCTGGGGCTGAGCTGCAGCCCCAAATCCACCAAGTCTGATGATGGAGAGAAGTGTGTGGGAGTAGAGCGTGCTCAGCTCTTCACAGGATGAGAGGTTTTTGGCAGCTTGCGTGAAGTAAGGACAGAGCTTAGGGACATGAGAGATGGAAGGTGGATAGCTCCAACAATGGGGAGCTGTCTTTTTCTATTTGCAGTTGTTCCATCTCCCAGTGCTTTTTTCCAACTCTGATTTTGTTGTTATGTGCAAATTGGTCATGGTGACTTATCAAAAACTGCCATTGTGCATAGTGTAATCCCCAAATTGTCCTTAATTGCTGTTATGAGAGAGCTTCTGTCTGCAGTTAAAACCACGGTGGCTAAAAAAAATGTGCATCTGAACTTTTGTTTTAGTGAAATAACACAAACCAAAGAATAATCATTGCAATTCATGTTCAATCAACACTAATACCTTTAAGAAAGGATGCTTTTCCTGC
>NW_010426292.1:240146-241801 GCF_000710305.1 Buceros rhinoceros silvestris | reverse complement strand
GCTGAAAGACAGGTGAAAAAGGCTTTTATTTGAATCTACATCCTCTGGAATAAAACACTGCAACCTGTGCAGAAAGTAAAAGGACCGTTGAAAAATAGTGAATGCAGCAAATATGTAATTTTATTTAGTTAAAAGTATTTTGGAAGGAAATCACGTCCAGTTTTGATCAGCCTTGCCATAGAAAAGAAGAAATTATTTCTATGTGAACATAAAGAAGATAAAAGGGAGCTTAACCAACAGCCAAAATAACCAAGCTGAGGGAACATCTAGTGTTTAAAACAAACAACCCGAGCTTTAAGCTTCTCTCTGATCTCTTCTATTAAAATTCACTCTTGGAGACTATTTGATAGGGAAGCCTCCTGTCTCCTTGGATAAAAGAGAAATATAGCTGAACGTAAGGTCTTCATTGGACGCCCTAGCTCTGTGGCTATGCAGAAGGGGACTGCAATGGCAGGAGGTGGCACCATGTTCTGCTGGAGCTATTCAGCTCCTGCCCAGCAGCAGGGGACATGCCACCACTCGTCAGTGTCCCCATCCCTCTCCCCAGCTCGTGCTATCATTGCTGCCTCCTGCCTTGTCAGGACAAAGGCGTCAGAGGCACCTGCAGGGTGAGAAGGTGTCGCTGATAGTTTTGCTCGGAGTTACCGCAAGCCCTTTGTGCTCTGAGCTGCAGCAGTGGCAGCCAGTAGCATCTCAGCTGTAGAACCATGCTGTAACCAGCCACAGTCTGAGCAGGGCTCTCAAGCAGCTGGGGCGTCAAGTAGCACCACAGCTGTACAACCATGCTGAAGCCAGCCACAGTCTGAGCAGGGCTCTCAAGCAGCTCTCTCAGGGCGTCTCTGCTGCTGCCAGTCACAGAGGCAGTTTCCGTGGGCGATGCTGTGCTTAGGATCTCCTACCCTGTGATGGATCCTCTTTCTCAACAGTTTCTAATGTAGCATGAAAGGACCCCTTGCTCTCTCTTAATCTCTGATGCGACTGCTGCTGTGAAATCCCTCAGCACAAGCTGGCAGATTCCTTATACTGAATAAACTAAGCATATCTGTCTTTAGCCCTCTTGGTAAGAACTTGAAGCCTACCCAGAAGGGAATCCTTCTCTTCTCCCAATGCTTGCAGGCTCCAACCTGTGAGCATGTCGGACCCTGGGCAGTGCCTAATGCCAGGATATTTGGAAATACTCAGTTGCTGTGGGGAGCAGTCCCGCCAGCGGCAGTGTCTGCAGCAGGGGACTGAAATAGCGACAAAGGGCGGGCTTGGACAGTGTGCTTTTCTGGGTGATGTACGTGACTCGGGCAGCTGCAGGCTCTCTTGGCGCTTGTTGGTGGAGAGGGTTGAGAGATTTTACACAAAGCCCATCCCCGCCTGAACGGGCTGAAGGAGCAATCTGGCACACGAGATTCAGGCATGACTGCAGTAAAAATACAAACCTGTTTTAAGTGCCTGTGATCAGAGGATCCTGTTCAGACCTGGTATCACACTGCTCACTTCAGCCTGGTTACTAATCCCGGCACTGAGTTTGACCCTTAAGCTTTTTTTTTTTTTATCATGTGCTTTGATACGGTCGTAAAAATACTGACTGGCTGGCGGAGCTCCAGGGCTTTGCTTTATGTTCTAGCAACTGTGAAGCGAATGTGCTTAAAATGGTTTTATGCTTC
>NW_010426292.1:232989-240069 GCF_000710305.1 Buceros rhinoceros silvestris | reverse complement strand
CCCCCCCAAGATTATTTTAAAGCTCATGCTCCCTGTTCTGAGGTTATCTGTGTTGCCCTCTGCACGTTGTGCAGGGCAGGTTCATCCCAGAACTGCCTTTGCCCGAGGTCTCAGACCTGAGTGTATAGAAACAGGACTTTAGTGGAAATACTGCCTCAGTCTCCATGGGAGACGAGATGGAGTAGGGGGTGGGCTGGGACCTGGGAGGGCCTCCTTCTCCTGTGATGCTGAAGCCTGTGCTGCTCTCCCTGACAGACGTGACTAGTGTTTGAACTTTCTGAAGCATTTGATACTGGGATATCTCATCCCTGCTGGGCTGGGAGGCCATGTGTGTCTGAATGCCTGCACACAGAGGGAAATGAGAAGTGCTTTAAGATAAGATCCCTGTGCGTGACTGAGCTGACGTCCCCCCATGCCAGGCGAGTCAGTGGGCTTTTTATATCCCATAGGATCTGAGTGTGCCACAGAGAGGCTCCAGTGAGTTTATTCTGCTGCTTTGAGGAGCACTGCTATGCTGCTGCATCTCAGCAATGTGCCCTCTTCATATTGGCCTGTATTAGTTTTATTTCAATATTATCTGAAAGGTTGCTAATTTAAGTATAAATGTGCTCTTGATAATTGCTTCAAAAATCTGTTTGCCCCTAACTATTGTCTGAATCCTGAATTTTAATCTCTGCTCTAAGGTGCCCCTGGAACGGGTTGTGTTTGGGTTTAACTACCCTCACAGTGCTGCTTCTATATGAGCTGAAGAGCAGTTAGTTTCCCAGATCCTCTATCCAAATTATGCCTCCAGTTGCTGCTGGAGAAATGCAAAGAACATACTTTCAGTTTGCATTGTATAGGGAAATTGCAGCTACTGCTCTGCCTCTTTCTTGCCAAAGGGCAACCTCTTCATTGCAGAGGAGCACTGCACGCCATAAGAGCAAACGTGCCTATGCTGAAGTGGATGGGCAGGACTTACTACTCCTTGAAGGCAAATATCCAGAGAGAGCATCTTTTCTAGGCCGAGGTAGGACATAGAAGTTGAGTCAGATGTTATTAACCTTGGGAATACATCATGCCCTACAGTAGGCAGCTCTCCAACATGTTCCTGGTAGCCTTCTGCTTGTTCTGCTGCCCAGCTTCAGCATGAGGAGCTGAGCTGGAGACCTCACTCCAGGTCCTTCATAGGGCAGTGTATAAACAGCTGCTGGGCAGGGACCAAACCCTGCTGGATTCTGCCTGTAGTGTCTAATTTGTTCCAAGTGCTGCTAATAATTGGGCAAATAAAATTACTAGTTAGAAGAGGAATGCAGTTTATTGGGAGCGTGTTCCAGGAGCGTTTTATAGCTCTGAAATAGTATCTTGCCAATCTAATAAGTATTGTGAAGAAGAACACGGTAGCCAGCTTGGCAGTCAGTAGGAGAGCACTGCCTGCCGCCCAAGACTCAAAATAAACTTGGTATGAAAGTGCACTATTTTATATTCATGTTGCTCTTTTTTTCTTGTAAAAAAAGCCTTGCCTCCAAAACATTTTTTCTACTGTTTTTTGCCTGGCGCTGTCAGGATTACCTGTCCAAACTGCGTGTGCTGATGCTGACATTCCTGAGGGATGTTTGCTTGAAATTTCCCTCTGCATTTGTTTAAGACCTAAACACAAGCTTTTCATGCAGTGTTTTTCTTCTCTTCTTGGGAAAGCCTTTACCATTCCCTTTACCTCTAGAAGCCATTCCCTGAGCTTTGAGCCAGTGACATGGCTGGAGGAGAGCCTCCAGAGTTCTTGGAGCAGAGCTTCCAGTCATGACTCCATTTCGGTGGCATAGCTTCAATTCAGTTTTCCTCTGGAAATGCTATGGTTCTTTTTAAGGCCTTGTTCTCGTGTTTAGGAAACAACTCTGTGGTGTTTCACAGTGATAGTTCGTATTTGGCCTTTCACAGTTTCAATCCTCACATCCATCCCACTGACATCAATGGCCCTTGGCCCTGTGTTCACTTGAGTGTCAGAGTTAGTCTAGATGCTGTTTGGGTTGGTCTGAGTCCTACCTGTTTTTGTAGTAAGGAGTTTCTAAGGTTGCTGGAGCTGACAGGTATCCAAGCCCATTTCCACAGTTCCTTCTGGGGAAAAGGTGGCTTTTTGGCAGCTGGAAAAATCACAAGAACACAAAGCTGAAAGGGAATTTCAGCTTGTGTTGACTTGAAAGCAGGAACTGGTGCTTTACCAGGGTGGTCTTGAAATTGCTCTTCTGAAGACATCATGAAGGTACATGCAAGAGGATAGACCAGGAGGAAACTCTGCTTGAGCTTGCTTTAGAGACAGATCTGCAGACTGTTTCCATAATTCCATGTGTCCAGACTGAGACTCTTGTTCCTGGAGAGCTTTTGTGTGTGATATGAGAGAGATGCTTTTACCTTCCTAAAGGAGGTTGCAGGTTCATTGCTGTTTGCCACTGTCTGGTAGTGATTTTGGAGTGGCAGCGACAGGAATGCATTTCCTTCCCTTTCCCAGCTACAGAGTGATTATAGTAACTGTGTTCTCGATGGGAGAGAGGAGAAGGGAATGGGAGTCCAGCTGCCTGGAAAAACGTTAGGAGCTATGCATGAACTGACTGCATCCCTTCCACTCCCTGGTTAGGGAACAGAGACCTTTGGAAAATGTTGGTGCTGGTTTCCCTGGGTCGAGGGAAAACCCAAGCCTTGCATGCCAGATGTCCTTTCAAGGGGAAAAAGAATAAAGTGACATGTCTGGGATATTATTTGGATTGTTTTTTAATGTCACACCTCGGTGGAGTTTGAGGTTATTAACTGGGGAATTGACTCTCGATATTGTGGCCAGATGCAGCAGCTGGCTGAGCTCCCTAGCTTCAGAGCTCACTTGAAAATCATGCTTTGATAATTTATCCTGCCAAAGAGATTTGCTGTTCAGTGGTGTTTTGGAGTCAGTCTTTGAGCTAAGAAGGAGTCCCATGTCAGCAAGCAGGCAGTTCGGTCTCCAGTCAGCCTGGCAGGAGTTTCCAAGTAGGCTGGTGGACCTGTTGAGTGAGTGAGGCCACATCTGCAGATGGGAATTGGTAGCCCTCTCCCATAGATGGGATTTCCCTGAACTCCTGAAAAAACCTTCAGCCTCTTTTGCCTGTCCCGCTCTTTAAATCCATAGGACAGAAATGAGGCTGGTCAGCTAGAAGAGGTATGATGTTTTTTTGTTTTCTGGATTTTTGCATGCATGATTTCTTTTTGTGGTAGTGATTTGCTGACTTGGAGAGTTGGTGACGTGTTCACTGACTGTGGCTTTTTGTGGTTGCAAGTAAAGAGGCAGTGCTGTTGACAGACCAAAGCCACGTGGCAGCCTCTCCAAGGAGTCCTGGCTGCTGAGTGAGTGCAATCACGACCTGGCTTTCTTGCCACCATGGAGGGGCTGCTTCAGAGCCCTCCCTGGGCTGCATGACTGGCGATGTGGCATCCACAGTTTGGGCAGTTTAACAAGGGTTGGAAACGCATGTAGACTGCTGCAGCTGTGGCAAGAAGTGAGCCAGTCTGGAGTGGAATCAGTCATCTCCAGCTGAAAGTTGGCAGAACATAACTGATGCGTGAAATGAGGGTATTGGAACAATTCACGTGTGCTGGAGTTGGAAAGATGTCAGGCTGGAGGGTTCCTGCTCATCTGTGCAAGGCTAGAAGAGCATCATCATACTTGGTCAGGGCTGTAGACCGACTTCACAGGCCTATTTCTGAGAAAGCCCGGTTATGGTGGAAGGATGATAGTTACCAAGAGATGGGATTTTCAGCAGAGCTCAGAAATCAGCAGTTGTACAAGTCCAGGGGTTGTAATTTGTCACTTCTTAGGACAAAGTGACAAAGAGGAAGACCTTGATAGTGACAGGCTGCAAGTTGGCAACAGAGTTAAGTGGCTTAAATGCTGCTTCAATGGCTTAAATGCCATTAAATCTCTGGAATTTAGATCCTTTCTTGAAATGTAGCATGTCCTTCAGTGTCTTGGCTGACTGAGCCTCCAAGAGATCACTGTTGTTATCTCTGGAGACTGTTCAATCTCCTCCCTATGCTTTCCAGGAATGTTTCCTCTCCTGAGGAGGTGACATTTTTCCACAAAGCAGAACACTAAACGTCTTGTGTTTAGAAAAGGGATGATTACTGGGAAGTCCTTTTTTGTGACTACGAAGAACTGGACACATCGAGCAACCATCACATGAAACTTACTTCTGTGTTTACAAGCCATGAGGATCTCTTCAGCTGTCTGTGTTGCTGGTGGAGAAACCTCACAGGCAACTTGGGGAAGCAGAAAACTCTGGAGAACAGACAGTGTGGGTCTCAGGCATGCGGACCTGGGTTTTGCTCTTGCGTGTCCAATCCTGGGTGGTCCTGGACTTGCAGAGACACTTCTGGAGAGTGCTGATGGGAGCAGTGGTTTTGCCCTGTGGAGAGCTGTGTCTCAGGGCTGGTGGTTACCCCCCATTAAAACTACCAGTCAGTTCTCCAACTGGCCGCCTTCACTTACCCTCAAGAGCAATTTGGATGGTTAACAGAGGAGAGGCTGTGGGAGCCTAATGGTGTGTCTCTGGCACCCAAGCCTATGGCTTTCTCATCTGGAAGAACTCCTGCCTTCATTTTGTCTGACTTTCATCTCTTCCCTCAATTGAGAGCAGCCACAGTGGCTGTGTCAGACAAGGTTTGGTGTGTCTTGTGAGAGATTTTGTCCCTGCTTGCTGCTTCCAGAGGGATTTGGTTGACTTGTGAGCAGATCCCTGTCCCAGATTTTATGTTTTTCTCTCTTTTTTCATTTTTAACCTTGGAAGCCATGCCACTGGCCTCCAGAGTGATGAATTGCCCTGTCACTGCACGCAGGGGTTGTGCAGCATGTCCATTCCTTCTAACTGAGGCAGACTGGGGCAAATCCTGGAGTAAACATCCTGCTGGCATTATTTAAGAGTCTGCATCTGCTGGTATATGGGCAAGGGTTTATTTTTACCTGGGGACTGCCCGGTGGAGAGACAGCTCATGTCAGTGGGCTGCAAACAGAGTTGGGCCCATGGAGATTGTGGGACTTCGACCTGGAGACCTTCCTTTGCATCTCGCCTTGATGTGCATGGCAGCCCATCTGCTCCCATCTGCGCAGAGCAGCATGTGCCCTCTGCTAGAGCATGGGATGCTGTGGCTCTTACCAGGACCCGCTGATAGCATCTGTCCGCGAATCAGGTCGATATATGTTAACCTTCATGTTGTTCCAAGGCTATGAGTGGTTTATATTTGAAGAGTATTAACTCAATGTTATTGAAGCTTTAAGAAAAGACACAGTGGACCAAGCCCTGCTAGTTTTGCTCACATTTTGCAGGGCTGAGGAGGGTGAGATTTGATCCTCTTTGGACATATCAACTCAAAGGGTAGTTGCTGGGGAGAGAAATAGGTAGGGAAATTACCACACTGAAAAAATATCCTAGCTCTGCCCTGAGCCGTTTTGCAGTAAGACACTTCAGGGCGCGAGTTATGATGCTGTAATTCCCACCTCATGTGTTCTGTGGTATCCAGCCGACTGCTTCATGCCCTGCACTCGTAGCATGAATGATTTCAACTCAGCTTGCCCGCTGGCTGGCTCAGCCCTCAAGTAGAGATGGCTGCGTGGAGAGGGCTGCAGGGCTTGGCGGTCCCTCCGCTTTTTATTTTATGTTTCTCTTTGATAACCAAAGCTGTGGCTGTTCAGGGCAGGCCTTGCATCCATCTCCCTTATCCAAGCTGACTTTGGTGTATCCTTACCTGTAAGCAGATGCCTGGTCCTAGCAAAAAATGAAGGGCACTTTAGGTACTGTAGAAGATGCATGTTGCTCTGATGCGTCTGCACTGCTCCTGTTACCTGCTGGAAACATTTGGGGCAGTATGGGTTGGGGCCTGTGAACAGCAAGCAAGGTGTGAAGTCTGAAATTGGTCAAGAAATTGTTGAGCACGTATGTCTTTATCTCAATATTCTGCTTCAGATCTGCCCTGTAAGAGCAAACACTTAATGAATGGGTTTTTACATCAGATCTTTACTAACAAAAGGCTTGGCAGGAGATACATACGTCCTGCAGCTCGCTTCAGGGATAGAGTAAACCATTTGCTGCCCTTGGGTGGGACCAAAGTAGTTGCTTGCTTGTGTGTCTCTCAAGACACCTGCAGGGTGGCAGAACATTTCTGTGTCCTTCACACTGACTGTCTGCCCCATCATGTGCCTGTGCCTGGGGGTGTGTTGGCCAAGCAGCTGCATGTTGAGAGTGCTGCTTTGAAGCTGGCAGCCAAGCCAAAGAGGAAACATCGCTTAAAAGTCTGTCCTCTTCCCAAGCTCCATGAGCACAAGCTACTGCCTGTCCAAGGTCACTAAGCGCACAAGCTGACTTTGGTGCATGCTGTGCCCGCCCAGACTGTTGGTGTGCTGGCAATCAGGCCTGGCTTGCTGTCAGGATGCTGTTTCATATTATTATCTCTGCCTATCTGCTTCATGGTAAATTATAGCGGTGCTGCCTCCAGCTCCTTCCTGTGTTAGCACTTCATAAATTGGTATTTGAAATTGCTCTGGGGACCCAGGGTAAAAACTTGGAATCCTCTGAATGAGGATTGGAGTAAAATCCTCATTTTTAAAAAGGATCTGGCTCTTGGAAGTGTGACTTCGCTAGCAGTTGGACCCAGTGGCTGTGACAGAGATGTATGGTGTTCAGAAGTCCCATCAAGCAGAGCAGCTGCATCCAAGTGATGCTGTGCCAGAGCTAAGGTGCCCTGCAAAGATGTAGGGCTCTTTGGTGTGAGTGAGGCTGACCCGGCCAAGCTGCTTTGTGGACCACGTGGACTGATAGTGCTGCATCATGGAGGAAACACAGGTCAGCATGAATTTGGACATCCCTGCACCATGTAGTCCTTTCCTTACTCTACATCTACCTTAACTTCAGCCTTTTAGACATTAGATGTCTGTCTAGCATAGGATCCTAGCAGAGGAAGAGGCACCTCCAGAGACAGATGTCTGCCCTATCCATGTACCTAGAGAAGGATCTGACATGAATAGCTTTGACCAGTTTGAGATCCTGACTTTGGGGTGCATAAAACTAGGAATTCCACACACCCCAC
>NW_010426292.1:197187-232873 GCF_000710305.1 Buceros rhinoceros silvestris | reverse complement strand
CCCCAAAAATACTGCCTGGTGAATTCTTGCTGTGTCCAGAAGCTGTATGTGTCAAGGCAGCCTGCTATTACAGATGGTGATTTTTCTGGGCTTTGGATGGTCACTTAAGCAGATTTAAGAGAGTTTCTCTCTGTGGAACATTAGTAATTCCCTTTAAGTGGCTATAGAGTGGAAGAATGTTCAGGCTGGGGACTGAAAGGAAGAGGTTTATTTATTGTTCCAAGGCACTGTAAACCCTGAATTTGAGAAAAATATAAATGTATAGTCATTTTGCTGATTCATATTTTATTACTGCTTTTGATAGAACATATAATATAGGCATATCCCTAAAAGGCTTTTTTCTAAAGGTGACACATGCTGACTTGCCGCTTACTCTCCTTCCAAAAATGAGTAACTCTCAGGGTATGTGTGGCTTGTGGCTGGGTGGTGATAGGTCAACGAGAAAGAATTAGTGTGGTCGCCATCACCGCCACCCCTGGCAGCTCTGACAGAAATTGCATTATCAAACAGCAGTGCACATCTCCAGAGGAGATGTGGAGTTTGTTACAGGGGACAGCTGTGCAAGTGACAAAGCCCAGCCCAGGGTGAATGAAAATCCCTGGGGACCCACACCAAAAGGCTCTGGGTTTATGGCAGGGAGATGGCTCGTCCGTTGGCAGTATGGTTACAACTGCTGATGATAGCCATATCCTTTTAGGGGTCCATCTCCTTTTAGGGGTCCATCTCCTTAGCACCCCGGGTACGTTCCGGGTAGAAGTGGCCTGGTTTGGTGTGCAGTCCCAGTCAGTAGCACAACTTGGAGATTTTCTCCTCTGGCTGAAGTATGGTCTGGAGACTTACCTTCTAATTCCTCTGCTGGGGACAGAATTAGACAGTGTGACTCTCCTGTCCGGCAGCTATCCCTGTGCCCAGCAGTTAATATATTCTCCTACCCTTAGGAGGCCTTATATTTGCAGGTTTTAAAAGGGGAGTAACATTTTGAGCAGAAATGCCCAAAGCACGGTATTGTTCCAAAAATGCTGAAAATGCATCTCTTCCGTATCCCTGAATCTCAGCAAGGCAAAGCAACACTTGCCCATCCGCAGAACCCACAGCCCGGTGTGCTGAATAAACGCAATCTGGAAACCAGTGAGGACAGCTGCCCATGTCTCTGCCTGTGTGTGGCCCAGGCTGCAAATTGCAGAGTTGGAGAGGGATGGGTTTACGTTGTCTGTGATAGTCCTGTGCGTCTGGGGTGGGAGAGGGTGTTCCTGCAAGTGGGAAGGCCGGAAGCCAAGCGTGGGAAAAGGAGAGAAAAAGAGGATGAATGCGAGAAGAGTAGGAGGGAAAGAAAGAGACAATAGTTCAACTTAGCAAAGAGGCAGTGATTGAGGGTGTGAGGATTTGGCAGAGTGCTTTCTCGAAAACCCTGAAGTTCCACAGGAAGAAGGTAATTTTATGTTTAATTCAGTGCCGTGCCCTGATGGGAGGGAATCTGTTCTGCGCAGGACTCTCGCATCAGTTTTCCTGCCTTTGCCAGAAGCACTGTGGGGAATAAGGACATTGCTCCGGTGCCTCTTCTTTGGCATTTTACAGAGCAATTCAGGTGGTCTTTGCAAGACTAGGACACAAAATCATTTTCTTCTTTCGCTCTTCTCCCCACAATAAACATGAATTTCTCCAAAGCCTGAAATCAAAGGTCACTGCAGTGAATGACACTTTTCCAGTGACTTCAGCGCTGCATTTTTCTGGGGTTGTAGAAATTTGTTCCCTTCTTTCCAAGAGTTGGCTTTTTATTGTCAGGATTGTCCCATAGAGAACAAGTATTCGGTCTATTGTATATACAGGTGTGCAGTATAATCAAAGGTCTACATGCACTGCATGTTTATTCAATGGTGTTTAGGTTTTGAGGATAGGTTCATTTTTTCAGTCGCTCTTTAGCATTTTGCAATTAAAATGCAAATACTCATCTGTCAGTGCATTATGCTCACAGTTCTGCGATGCTTTGCTGGTCGGTCTAGTTGATTTCAACTCACGTTTTATCCTTCAGTCATGCATGAAAAATGTAGTTGCACAAACTGTATAGAAATTACAAGTGGTTTTCAGAGTTTTTTTTTGTCAGGGTTTACTGTACTTAAAGTACCATACCCTTCAGGTCTGGCTTTGTGAATCTGAGGGTCTCTTGGTTTACATGAACTTTTTGTTTCCCTCTACTCAAATTGAGAAGAAAAAAAATTATCCCACTATTCTATGGCAAAATCCCCGGAGAATTTCCATTATTTGAACTGAGAATGTCCCAGCGCTTTGTCATTGTTCTGGAAGGGCCTGGAGGAGCTTTGCTCCCTTTCCCAGGCCCTTGCTTTGCTTTTCCAACGCTGCATCTGGGGGTCATATGTAAGGTTACAAATCAAAGCCTGAAGATTTGCATGCTAATATAAACTACATGCAAGTGTTGGTGCAGAGCAGGAATCCTGAATGCAAGACGCTGAGAGGGAGGTTGGGTTTTAGCAAGGCCTCTTTGCAATTGTAGGGCAGACTGTGCAGGGAGCTTTTGTCATTGCTGTAAATAAGGCTACATACATACAGTGCAGAAGTCCGCTGTGCCTATATGTGAAACAAGGTCAGCAATATCCTGGTGCGCTCTGTCTTCATGCTCTAGCACTGTATATGAGCTCCGTAGCTGGAGAAAATGCACCAATACAATCCTGCTGGTATCGTGTAGACTGGCCCCTCTTCTCAGAGCAGAAAGAAGGGTACCCAGAGACATCCCCTGCAGGCATAAATAACCCAGTGCAAAGATGTGTGAGATTTGGTGATAACTGGAAAACAGCAATTTCTAGATCATATTTTCTTTCTCTGTGACTTGTCAGTCTTGATGCATTTAACTCAGTAGCAAGCAGATTCCTGTTCTCATTTGCCCAAGCTATTCCTGCATCCCTGGCCCCAGGGCACTCAATGAGAAAAATCCCTTTGCTTTAAATATGAGCTGAGCTCTCCTCATTCTATTCTGAACATCCCCCAAGTCCATTCCTTTTCTGCTAGTATCAGTTCAGCTGCTTCTTTCTTAAGCCTCTCTGATTTGGCAGCATCCTCCGGATATTTTAGCAGTCGCACTTCCATGTGAGGTTTGATCCAGCACCATGAAGAGAATGAAACACTTTCTGTTGGCTTCTGTGGGTTTTATGACTCCGACATGGCAATCAAAACCAGATGCAGGTTGCACCCATTTGGATGGGAGCTGGTTTTAGTTTACAAACATTGCCCTCATCTGAATGGTGCCAGCACTGTCTGGACAGCAGAGTGGTCACAGGGAGCCTGTTTGTTCTTGTTTTCATTGTACATTTGTCACTCTGCTATTCTAATGCTCTGTAGACTCAGATGTTGTGTTTTCTAATCATCTGTCAACTCTTAAATAGCAGAAACTCTGTCCTGTGGTTATTCTGTTTCACAAATAGTTCCATCACACCTGGAAAGTAAACACAGGTGGAGAGAAGCAGGTTGAAAGCATAAATACAAGTCCCCTTTGTGCTCTGCACAGGCGCTCTATCCCTCTTGCAGGTATGTGAATCTAATGGGTGGATGTTGTCTGCTTCCCTTGTCTGTCCTTTTCTTGCAGGGAAGCTGCTGTTCTGCTTCCCGAGGCTGGGAGAGGTGGTAGCAGGGAAGTGACGAGTCTTTACTAGTTCTGTTTCTTATTTGCTTTCTGTAAGTTCCAGTTATTGGATATGTTAGAGATAAGATGGGAGCCTTGACAGGTCTTTGATGTGACTCAGGATATCAGTTAAAAAACAAACAAAGCTCTGCTAATGCAACACAGATACTGCATGTCTGCAAGAATCAGACACATCACGCTCTGCTCACACACCCCTAAGAGTGAGGTAAATGAAGTAATCAAACAAGCCTAGCAAGAGGCTTGGAGGTGGTTCAGGGCTCTCAACTGTTCCAGTTCTTCACTCCTCTGGTCAAGTTACTGTTGTAAATCACAGGTGCAAATTCCACTTTTTACGCCCCTTATGGCCGTGCAAATGACCATGCAAAGAAATGCAAGAGGGAGATTTTTCTGCTTTTGACTTATTGCTTTGATTGTGGGGAACTTCTTAGCATCTCCTTAGCAGGAAGGTGCTGGGAAGGCCTGAACTCAGTGCTTAAAATCTGAAGTTGGCAAACGCCAAAAACCTGAGGGATGAAGATGAGACTAAATAGAAATTTGAACTGTGGCCTCTCAAACCTCATCAATGTATGCAGAACGAAATATGGGCGGCTAAGTGTTGTCTTACTCTGCCTGTGTAAACACTGTGAGCTGGATTCGTCATTCAGACACACAACCCTGTTACTCGTCTGGTCCTTACTCCTGAAGCCAGAAAGCTAGCAAAACCATCTCGCCAGGTGCCTCCATACTCAAATGAGCTCCTCTTCCTGTGTTCCCAGGGATGTCTGCTGGCTGGCTTGAGGCAGTTGTTTGCTATTTTCATTTATGTTTAAGTACCAGGATATGGCAAAGAGAAATGGATTTCATCCTGGTTATTTCTCCACCAGGAGGAAGGTCTGTGCTCACGTAGGATGCAGTAGTGGTGGAGCTTTCTAAACTAGAAAAGACCAGCTTGAGTCTCAGAGTATGACTGGATTCAGAACTGGAAATCGGTATATTTTTCTTGTACACAGAACAGATTTGATGTGTTATGGCTGAGAGGAGAAGCAGCGTTAATCCAACATTAATCCTCTTGAATTGCTGTTCAGAGCTGAAACAAGATCCATAAAAGAACACAGTGAAGGAAGGAAACCTCTCCTGTCCCTTTTTTCATTCTCTCTGTATGTTTAATTAGACTGTAAATTAGCTTGCAAATTGTGATGCAAACTGGAATTGCTGTGTCCTGCTTAAATTGCCTGAGTGGCAGCTGCTCACAGATGAGAACTGGCAAATGCTGGTGCTGTCCAATTTGTTCCCTCCCAGCGTACTGTAACTCTGCTTTGCTGCCAGAACTTTAGGTACGTGCAGCATTTGTCCAGGAGACCCGTGGGTTGATTTGGCTTTTTCTCAGTTACATTTCCCCTGTTGGTAATGGAAACACGAGCGGGGTAGAGGGATGTCTGTGAAACCACATCTGCTTGATGAAAAAGCCAGACACCCCGCACCTGCATGCAGCCTGCATCAGCCCTTGTGCTCAGGACTGCTCTAAAGTACCCTGCCATGGCAGCAGCCGCCCTGGGAGAAGCTTTCCCGTTTGAGGCTGCTTGGGTTTCGTGTTTCCTCTGAGCCTCATCTCTGTTTCACAGCTGAGTCTTCAGATTCCTGGGGTGAGAACAGCTCTGGACTGGGGTTGAAAATAGTTCTTCCTTGGCCCTGCCCCAGCTGAGTTGTGGTCCCTTGGAGACTATTGTGCTGAAAGGTGACATCATCACATGGCGCTGGTGGTGGACTTGCCGTAGGCTCAGGGCTGAGGGTCTGACTTCATCTATGTGGGAATTTTCCAGGTCTCTCAGTGCTTTTCAGGGCCTTTGGGATACTGGTGAGCTGGGCAAGGAGCCCATGCTATGCTCACTGGATCCGGAGTCGAATGTGATCCAAGCCAAGTGAAGGCACAGGTGATGCAAGCAGGAGGAGGGATTACATTCTCCATGCGTATTCCTGGGGCTTTCTACTCTCCCTGCTGTCTTGCTGGCTCTTGTATAGGGCAGAAATTGAGGGCACTGTGGGACATCACTCTGGGGAAGCCTTTGCTACTGGTGTCAGTGTCTTGTGGGGTGGAAGAAAGTATCTGAAATCAACCACACTGCTGCTGGAAGGTGAGCAGCTTTTGCTCCTTTGGCCTCACGGGTACTGGAAGTGCTGTCTCTAGGCTGTGGTCACTCCTAATCTAGTTCTGGGTCAGCATTGATTTGTGCTTGTCAGAACATCTTTGCTGTTCAAATGGTTATGCAAACAGTATGATGCAGTGCCTGCGCTCTGGTCATTTAGGGTACAGATGTATGTTGAGTTTGTGAAGGGCTACTGCAGTTTAAGCTGGTTTAATGTAAACTCCACCAGCTAAATGAACCATCCGAAAGTGCTGCAAGCCTTGTGGGAGTTGGGCTGACTGCACGGACGCGGACCGGGGAGCCTGCACGTGCTGAGCTGTGCTGGTAGGAAGTTTCCAGCTCACAGGCAGTGGTAGCATCCGAATACAGGGAAAAGGAGTGTATTTTCCAACTCAGTCATGATTCACTGGAGGATGAACATCTAACACTTCAGACTTTGAAGAAGCTGACATTCTCCAGGATAAAAGGGGCTATCATGATGGTATCTGCATACAAATTGCACCATAGCGTTGTTTTTTGCTTTCATAAAACTTTCTTAATAGCTGGTATTTACTGTAATTACACATTAAATGTTAACAGCACCCTCTCTTACGTGTGCAGGGATATTTGTAGTCTCTGCTCTTCAATCTTGTCTTTGCCAATAGCTCGTGTATTTGTGGATGTTCTTATCTTGGTCTCATCACACTGCTCGTTTCAGGCATTTATCTTCTGCTCCAGCTCATCTGGCTGTAGAAAACAAAACATTAACCTCTAAAAAGCCAATTGAAAAATCGGTCACATGAAAATAACCGGAATTCTTTACCTCTGGGGTTTGTGCCAGTTGGAACTGCATATTTTCCTTTGAAAACAAGAGGTTCAATGATAAAGTCATGCCCAGTGACATTTGAGTGAATGCTTTTTGTAGTAGGAAGTCATCTCTCCTCATTGCTTGGTGTAGGCTGTAAAGGGAGAGCAATAACCTCAGTCTGCAATAAATTTTCCATTATGTTGTGGGTAAAATGGAACTTTCACAGAGCTAGAATTAAACAATAATTAGCAGCTGATAAAATCCCCCTGATGTCCTGCACCTTCTTTTGTGCAGCATGAATATTAAGAGCTGCTTATCAAGCTCTGTTCCTGATTAATATTCTCCAGTTTGTACAGACCTCTTCTTGCTTCTCTGAAGTAGGATTTATTTTAAAATGCAGAGTAGACTAAAAGAGGACTGGATTTGTGAAATTAATAATTGAACATTCTTAGTGGCTGGAGCATCCAGTGATTGTGCAGTAGGTTGTTTGTAATTTTTACTTCAATTATTATTTATTAAGGACTTTTTTGCTCAGAATTTTTAGGGTGAAACATTTGATTAGCAGCTGCATTTTGACTCCTTTAAGGTCATAAATGTGGCAGATACATAAAGCAGATCTTTCTACCTTAAGTAATTAATTGCAGTAATTTGCAATTGTGATTAAAGTTTAATTCTGCACGTGTACTCACACAAAAGAACTTGCTCCAAGACATGTAAGATGGTTTGGTTTTATCCTATTTTACGAAGAAGCAGTGTGCTGAGGACGCGGGACTCTCCCCTGAGCAGGGCCAGCTGTGTGCGGGCACGGTGGGTCTGTTTTGGGGAGCTGTCGAATGCCACAGAAAGCTCTCCCTCGGCTCTGCAGGCAGCTCGCAAGAGCAGTGCTGGGCCTGCCAGGCGTTGGAGCGTGGGACGGATCTCCCTATTTATCTGATATTTCCTGCGGCCTCCTTGTCCCGTGTGGTTTGCCTGACCTCGGGCTCCCGCAGGACTGCTCTCCTCATTCTCCCCTGGGATGTCGTTGATTGCTTTCTCAGTGACCCATTTTAAGATCTGAGCGAAGAAATTACGAGGTAAACTGATGTGGTATTTGCTGTTTGTGAGAAGATTAGGGATCCAACTAGGGCAGCAGAAGCAACTAATACAAAACTCTGATATCTGAGGGAGAGAAACATGGTATTTAAGGCTTTTGAAACCTCTCGACCTTGCTTTTAAAATCTGGCATTTTACAGATCTTTTTCAGCAGTTACTCTGTTATCTTAAATGGTGGCTTTTGAGAAGCAATTTGGTTTACACAAACAAGCAAAGAAGGTCAATAGTCATTTCAGATTTTGCACCTGCATCCTACCAAGCAGATTTTGAGCCCATTCGTTTCTCTCTTGACAGATCTTCAGGTAATCATTAAAGGCTTTTCTTGCTCCTGCTATGATCTTCCGATGAAATAGAAGTGAGGCACCCTCTGCATGCTGCCCAATTCATCACATGCCGAGATTGAAGAGACGTAAGGCTCAGAAAGATTTAATTGCTATTTTAGATGAGTAGCAAAATCCTGTCAGTGGTAGCTTCATCCCTGCAGAGCCTGGATTTCAGAGCTGGGGCCGTATCTGCACTGTACAGTGGGGTCCTGCTCCTATGCCTACTCCCTGCACCAAACATCCAATCTCTTTCCCAGAATATCCCTTTGCACTCAGCTCTGCCCCATCTCATGCCATGAAATTAAAAAGCCTGGATGTCTGTGGCATACGTTTTGTTTCTAGCTTCCGGACTCTTTCACGGGCACCCCCTTGCTGTGGGGAAAGAGCTTGTGTGCCCTTGTGAGGTTGAGAGCTGTGCTGGTGGTGGCATGTGCCTCCGGTGGGGTCTCCCAAGCCAGACAGGTCTCAACTGAAGGGTCAGACAAAGTGTGTCCACGAGCAGGATGGGCTCACTAGCCTTCGGGCAGCCATCCTAGGAGAAGGACAACTCTGACTCCAAACCCGGGCAGATGGAGCTCGTTTAGCCTTGTAAGGCTCCATCTAAGAGAAGGATACTTTAACCAAACCTACGACCCGAGGACTTTGCTGTCACCGTCCAGGCTCACTAGGCCCTGGCAGATGAACCTCAGGTGTAAAGGGTGGAGCCAGTTCTGCGCATGCTGGTGCCTCACCTAAAAAATCCACCACACAGGCCTGAAGGGTGCACTCATCGCTTGCAGTGAGCGTGGGAAAAACCCTTCCCAGATCTTCGTTCGCGAAGCCAAGCCATGATGATGATGAGCTTCTGGAGAGAAGATGCATAATTAAAGAAAAAATACTGTCTTCATTTGCATGTACAATACTTTTCTTCTATCCCTGTCTCGTCCCCTTTGTGAGAACTTGGGGCCAGAATTACAGTATCTTTAGTTGCTTTTGGATCCCAGTCAGCTCCCATCTGCTGTGATCTGGTTTTAATCAAATGGGTTTTCCATCTGAAAGTAGCTGTTGGATAGAGAATGAGTAGAACTATTTGTGTTGTGAATTAGCTCAGACTGAAGCTACAAACTTTTTTTTCTTCATAACAAACATATGGAAAAATATTCTTTAGTGTAGTGTGGCTGGCCTGAAAATTGGCAACAAGCAGCTTCCTCCGCAGCCTCTGACTCCTCTGGCGTCTCAGTGCTGCTAAGATCTTTAAAGGGGATCTGGAATCTTCGGGTTAGGCAGTCTTATCTCCCCTCCATGAAGCTGGACAGTGCTGGTGTCACCCTTGTGTCACAGGAGAAAATCTTGACGTGGTTGTGATTTGGCAGCAACCTAAAATTAACAGTGAAGAGTAGATCAAAGGGTTGATTTTTAGCAGCGCTTAATCACTGACCAATTTAAAATTAACAAGGTGACTCAGTTGAATGTTACAGTCAAATAGCGACTTAGTTACAGATTCGATGATGACAAGATTCACACTGTCTTACTGCAGGGTATCTTTTATATATATATGTGCATGTGCATAGACACAACTACAAAACACAGACAAACCTACAACCATCCACACTCGTGTTAGAGAGGTGGACGAAAGAGAGGCCAGCCTGGAGCTAAAATTCCCTTCCTGAGTTCCGAGTGAATACTCGCAGTGCTCCGGCAATCTCAGCGGGTGATTGCTGAGTCTGGAGAAGCCTGGCTTCGTCCTGGTCTTTCGTGTGGTTTGTACCTGAGAGGCGTCCTGACTTGGGGGAGGTGCTGGACCCAGCCCGCTGCGATCCAGCAGAGCTCAAAGGGTCTCACTTTAGGATCGTTATTTATAGGGTCTGAGATGATTGACTTCCGTCAGATATTTTCCCACTCTAGCCCACCTCGAATGTCATAATATTCTGGTATTTTCTGCTGGTTGCTCAAGCCCAGAAACTGTTTATTTCTGATGTTTGGTATTGCCCCCCTGTTGGCCTTGACTCAAGTGTGGATGTACCAGGCTATCAGGAGGTGACTAACTCTCAAGTGATAGAGAGAGCAGTCCAAGGCTGGGAAAGCAGGCCCAGCACACCAAGGAGTCGCCGTAGTGTCCTGTTTTGCCATCTTTCACAGTCCGTGCCTGACTCACCCTGGGCTGCTCTGTGGCCTGGGGAGAAGAATGGGGGTGCAGGGGGGAGGGAAATTGCTTCAGGTCTAGAGTGGGCTTTGAGTGACAGGGGGACTGTACCACCACCTTATGTACATGGGTAGTGCAGGAGAGAGGTTGGGCAGCTGGATTTTCCTGGAGAAATACGAGAAGCAGCAGAGGAATAACCTGGGTTTGCGGGAAATGTGCTGTCACCCCTGGGCAGTCTTTCCTTTGCCAGCCTCAGGAGTCTCTGCTCTGGTGGGAGCAGCAGCTGGGTTTGATATGATAACTGAGTCAAGCTCAGGCTCTTAGTCCTTACCCTCAGTGCTCTGTGAAGGACCCCAGATCTCCTTAGCAGCCTGTGCTCAGCATGTCCAGTTCTCAAATACCGTGAAACTGGGCTGCAGGAGATAGGGAGCAAACTGCCTTGGGGACCGAACGTGGTCATAACAAGCAGAGAGGAAAGTGAGGCTGCAGGACATCCATGGTTTCCATCAGATAACACCTCTCTCCTATCAGGGAAAAAAAATGAAAAATCCCTCAACAGTCCTTGGAAAAGCATTTTTAAGCCTGTTCTTCAATATCCTGCCAAGGATTTTAATGCAATAGAATTATAGAAATTATAAAATCGTTTTGGTTGAAAGAGACCTTTAAGATCATTAAGCCCAACCGTTCACCCTGCACTGCCAAGTCACCACTAAGTCATGTTCTTCAGTGACTCTACCGCTTCCCTGGGCAGCCTGTTCCAGTGCTTTATAACCCTTTCCTAATATCCAACCTAAACCTCCCCTGGAACAACTTGAGGCCATTTCCTCCTGTCCGATCACTTGTAAATTTGGGAGAAGAGACCACCCCCCACCTCACTACAACCTCCTTTCAGGTAGTTGTAGAGAGTGATAAGGTCTCCCCAACCTTTTATTGTTAATAGCACAGAAGCAATTATTCTGCATCAGCGCCTTGCAAGATGGGTTAGTGTCCTGGGGGTTATGGAGAAGTGTGTGATGCCTATCCATCCCTCATAGCTGGAGATGGAGAGCTTTATTTCGGCATTCATAGCAAAAGGGAGAGCTGCTGCGGCAGCACTGGGGCGGAGGGAGGAGGGATGCTTTCCTGTTTCCTCTGTCAGATCCTTATCTCACTCCATATGTGAAACCTGGAAATTGCTTTAAAGACCCAGGAGCCGGCCTAGCTGTGTTTCCATTATATTGGTGCTGCCTAGTCATCCCCAGTGGTCACCCTTGATGGCTTCCTCCTCTGTTTGCTTAAGTCTGGTGTGTCTGTCATCAAGGCAGCAGGACCAGTATTTGGCCTGAAGGCCAGTGTAAGAGAGCGCAAAATCTGGCTCATATTTGCTTTTTTTTTAATGTTTTGGAGGTACTGGTGTCAAAAGGAATCACTTGTGCATTATATATATACCTGTGCGCATGCATCTGCATGCACGTGCAAATAATTTTTTATCGCAACTTCCGTCAAAACAGCGTTACTGTAGGTTGATTGTTTTTGGGGTGGACTAGGGCTGGACAAGGGAAATCCTGGGCTTGTTCTGGGTGTGTGTTGCTGTTTCCACTGATGTGAGGAAACAGTGTTGCTCTCCCTGACCTGCTTTACATCACCTTTGAATGAGTCTGATAGGTGCCAAAGGTGCTGAGTGGTGTGATGTGACTCAGCAAGGGCTGTGTGCTCTGGGGTTAAGCTGTTGTCCTATGCTTCTAGGTGTGTGTAACCGGTTGTGTTGCACAGCTGTAACCCCCCAAATCCCCTGCAGCTGAATTCCCTTTGAATGTCCTTGTTGAACTACAGCCAGGTGTTGCCTGGGAAGGGCCATGGTCTCATCACTGTATACAAGGAAAACCTGGAGCACAGGTTGGAGATCAGCAGTCCACGATGGGCTTTTGCTTCAGGAGTGGAATAGCCCTCCTAGTTGTGTCTGCAACAGGCCCTGGGACCCTCCAGACAGGTAAAGGTCAGGATGTGCTTCCAAGGACCAGAGAATGTTCCATGACTCAATTAGAGTTTTAATCCCAGGGAGTGCAAAATTGGTGGGAGCTAGGAGAATACTGGGTGCTCTCCTGAGATCTCTCCTAAAGGCTGCTACAGGACAATGGCTTTAACTTAGGCTAGGCCTGCCCCCAGGGCTCTATTTTTGACTGTGAGCAGGAGCAGCTGGTGAGATGTGGAGTTAACCTGTGCTGACCAGCCTTTGGACGTATCCTATGCTTCATGACCCACAATGACTTGTGTTTTCTTCTCCCTGAACAGGTCTATATCATCAATGTAACATGGTCTGACCTGACTTCCCAGATCATCTACCGGAGATACAGCAAGTTCTTTGACCTGCAGGTAATTCTGTCTTGTCTAACATAAAATATTATTTCTACTTTCACTTCTAGTCATGTTTCCAGCTGGGTTAATAGTGCCTTTAAATAAGACTTTTTGATTCTTTGGTCTGTTACATGTCTTGATCTTGAAACTTTTCAGACTGGCCTTGTAGGGTATAAGATAAGTGGGTGGTATGTTCACAGTGAGTAGCTTGTACTGTAAAGACACTTAAGGCTGACATTTTCATGAATGGTTCCTATTGAAGAGGGATCTAATTTTAAAAACTTTGGATGCGTTTAGAACAGAAAAAGAGCTACATTTTGGGCTCCCAGAAACTACTTACCCAAATTGCTGAAAACAACAGAGCTTTTGCACATTCCCACAGCAGTTCAGTAATAGAGATGGTAGTGGAAACCTTCCAGACTCTCCTCCGAACCGTCTACCCAGCCAGCTGGTAGGTCCTGGCTCCTGCTGTTTTGTACAGCTTCTTTTCTGTATTCTGTGTCTGATATTTAGATTTCATCAAAAGCTTTCTTGCTGAAGAGCTGCTGACCAAAGTCCAAAGCCAGGAAATGCGCAAAGTCCAAATGACAAAGTTTTATTGTGGGCACCAGCTGCTGCTTTTCTGCTAATGCTCTCAGGCACCTGCACGGGTAGGGAGAGCTTTCTGGCTGGTGTATTAGTGATAATCCAGATCCGTGAATACTTTTGTATCATTGTACCTTTGTAGGCAGCAAAATTATAATTGCCTGGGCTGAAACCAAAAGCTGTGGTTTGACAGGCTCCTGAACTTTGGGGAAAATACCAATTTTGGACTGGAGATTGTGTCTGGAGCTGGGTCATGGTTAGAATATCAAATGAGTCCTCATAGCCAGCGTTAAGGATGTACACAGCTGACTGGGAAATAATATTGAACCTTCCTGACATGTTAAATGAAAAGAAGGAAAAAGAGTTTCCTCCTCTGGGTACCTGAGCTGAGATAATTGAAGAGTCCTAGTGTCATCATTGCTCCTCTTTGTCTTGTTTCTGGTACTTAGACATCTGAAGTCTCTAGCAGTCTTTATCCTGACTTTTCTTGTGGAAAATGGGACCATTTCTATGGCTGTTCCTGATTTCTGTGTTTGCTGTGTGGCTGGAAGACAAAAGAGGGATGTTCTTCAGCTGCTTCTTGTGCCCCTCCCCACGTCTTATTGGGCTGAAGTGCGAAGCCTGCCAGTCCCACTGCTGTGAAGTCCCACTATTTGCCTGTGGCTTCTCTGTGTCTGATGTAGCTGCTAAAGATGCACGGCTTCCGTAATCGCAGGTATTTGCTGTCAGCATGCGGATTGTGGCCGAAACTGTTTCTATCTCTGTTCTTTTTCTTTTCACCCCAGTTCTGTTTTCATGTATATGTTCTTCTGGGTCTCCTGGCCTTTCCTGGTAGGTTTGAAAAGTTCCCATCAAGTATGGAGTTATCAATGGGGTTAGTGTGTTGGACAGGAAATGATGTCTCAATCAGGGAGTGAGTCCTGAAAGGTCCCATTGATAAGTGCAAGGCGGCCTAGTGCCAGTGGAAAACTCTTGCTTGCACAACGCTTCTCCCCCCACGGGAAAATACGACAAGAAAGTAGTAAAATTCCCTTCCTTAACCCTTTTACCACCCAGAGATCTCTGTCGGGGCCACCACTGCATGAGCAGTGACAGCCCTCTGCAGTAGCCTCTTCAGCTCTTGCAGTGTGAGATGCACCGCTGAGGTCTTCACTTGGGGTTTCCATGGTCTTATCATGTCTCTGTAAGCATGTCACTGTGGTGATCTGTGCCTCAGTTTCCCAGCTGTAAGATAGGGATGAGGACTTGTGTGCTCAGGCTGCTATAAGGTGCTTTTAGACTCCCAGAGGTGGTAGGTGATTCTTTTCTTTTTTTCTATTATTTTTTCTGGGCTTTTGATGCTGACTGAGCATCTCCTAAGTGAGGCAAGGGAAATGTACTTTGAGTCTTGAATTGCAACTCTAATGAAGCATGTAAAGGGAGTTGGAAAAGCAGATAAAGGGTTACGGCACTTTGGAAACCCTCTCATTTTGGGAGACCTATGGCTTAATGTGAAGTTATTCTTGCTCAGCAGCAGACTTGCTCCAGATAAGGGGATGATCTGTGCTTTCCAGATTTTTGGTGGAAGTTCAAACTTCTAACCTAGCACTGATCAGACCTGGGTTTTGTGACCTGATACCATGCGTGGTAATGTGGCCTTAGCATAATCAATCTCCATTGGTAATGTCGCTGCTTATCCCCGTGTGGCCCTTCCAGCAGAAAATCTAGCAAGTGCTCGGTGAATACTGCTCATCCAAGCCACAGACACCACTCACGTCCAAAACAGCTGGAGTCTGCAGGTCTCTGCCAGCTCCGCTCATCCCACCATGTCCACGACAGGGCTGTGCTTCAGGACTTCCTAAGCCTGCATGTGTCTTATTTGCTCTTGACTGGAAGTGGAGGAACAAAGGCTGACTTGTAATGACTTAGTCAGGGCTACAGTGCCTGGCTGTTGACAGTGACACTGGATAGGACCCATGGGGAAAGCCAGGGGGCTGCCCGGGGGCAAGGAGGGAGGAATACAGATAATTACATCACTGCAATTTCATGTTTCTTTAAAAAAAACCCCACCCTTCCACAAACGGCTGTCTCTGTGGGAATTGGCTCAGTGGTTTTGAGAGCCCTTGCATTACTAGATACTGCGTTATTTGAAACACTTCCTAGCCAATCCTCTTAGGCACTGCAGGCAGTAAAAGGCTGCTCTCTGCCAAGGATTCAAATCCCAAAAGTGTTTGATTGTGCTATTTCAGCAGCATATGTGCTTGAACTGGGAGGCAGGTTGTTCTCAAGATGAGGAATAAAACAGTGAGACTGGACATACCATGGGATTTGGAAACTGGAGTTTGCCTCATGAAGGTATGAGAAGTACAGCAAACAGAACGCAGCGCAACAAGCCAGGTGTCAGCCCTGTGCTGTTTCAGTGAGGGCTGGAGATCTATAATACAGACTTTAATCAAATCAGTGTTGCTGCATCATTTAATTGTGCAGCCAAGTCACATCTGCTGCTGAGCATGGGTCAAATGATGGCAGCAGAACCTGTGGGTGCCCATGTTTCAGTAAATGGGATTGAAAGTATTGAATTAACTCTGCATAGATGAAAGCACGATGATAAATTGCTTGTCAAGTCCAGTTATCTGTTGTCTTTCACCCTTGGGAGGCATTTGCACCTGGGCACCATGTGGGGTCAAAGCCACCTCCTTATGTAATGTTTTAAGTGCTGCTTTCTCGTGCACTTGCCTTCAGTGCAGAACAGGGGAGTGTGACATGCCCATCCCTGGGAGAGCAATGTCAGCATCATCTGTAAGTAGTGCTGACCCTCGCCATAGCCTGCTGTACGTAGTCTGACGCGTGTTCCCTGGATGTTGTTTGATGTCTCCCATCATCACTGGTGGATTTGCTGGTGGTGGTACAGAGTTCTATCCTGGGCTGGTAGTTCAGCAATGCTCCTGGTGCTAGCAAAGGAGCTAAGAAAGGACGTTTCATTGGCATAGCAGGGATAACTCCTGGCATTGACACACTGCAGTAAAAAACAAGTACAGATGTAAGGCCCATCTTTTTCTGGCCAGAAAGTGCTTTTGGAGGCGGTTAGGAGGATGAGATTTGCAGTTCAGCACGTGTGTAAATAATTACCCAAAGCACAAGGTGGAGAAGCATGGGGATGCAGCCAGTTCACCTTCCCAGTGGCGATGTTGGGTTGGAAAGCAACAGAAAAGTTTACAGCTGGCAGATATGAAGGGTGGCCCTTTCCCCACTTCCCATATCACCCTTCCGGTTGCTCAGTACCTCCTTGGGTTTTTTATAGGTGTTAGGACCCCAGTTGGGTGCTGCCCCTTGCTGCTGAGAAACTCTCTCCTCAGAAAACTGAGCAGGGAAAATGTGACCAAGCTTCAGTGCCTGGTGTCTTAGCTTGAAATCACCAGTGGCTCATCTTCTACATTTTATCCAGCAACTCCAAATGTTCCAGTCTAATTTCACTCCTGTGTTATTTGGTGCCTGAAGTCACAGTATGAATAGGACCAGAGCTTCCGCAGGGAGAGGAAACCCTACGTTCAGATACCATTCTCTCTGTTGCTCCTGCGAGGACGGCTGGGTCTCCACGTGCAGAAGACCCTTTCCTCAATACCAAAACACAGCTTTCTCCAAGGCAAAACACAGGAGCTGACTTCAGCAGCGTGCCATAATCCCACATTGTGTTTTTGACTGCGTGAGAGGCGAACAACGTCCCCACCAAAGCCATGGCAGGAATGTTAGGTAGGCAGATCGCTGTCTCTCCTCACAATGACCCACACAGACATTTTGGCTGCAAGGAGACATCTGAAATGTCACAATTTTGAAAAGGCAAATAAACAAGACTCTGTGCAAGCATTCACTTTGTGTATCGGTTAGCAAAAAATTATCTGACTGATGCGGTCTGCTGATCTAAGCAGGTTTTCTTCAAAGTGGTGCAGAAAGAGGAACTCACTAACAGCCAATTAGAACATTAAAAAAATAAAGAATATCAGGAATTTTATTAAGGAGCCGAAAGTTGTTTCCAGGCTGACGATAAAACATCAAGAGTTTAATTTGTTATTGCTAGGGTCATGCTGGTTGTTTATAGTGCTATAATGGAGTAACTGAGCATTGAAGAGACATTAAACTAAAACGGTACTATAAAAAACAGTAATTGCCATCTGTATCTCCACTTTTCTCACTCAGATTGGAGTTCATTTGAACGCGGCTGCTGTTGGTCATTCTTCCATTATGTACATTCCTTCTGTACAAGCATCCCTTTCTTTGTTACCCCAAGCTCTATCAAATATTGTCATGTCCGCTCTCATTTCTGGGTAGGTGGTTGTAACTGTGCCACGTGCCTGAGCACCCTGTATTTCACTGGGACACTATGATTTGAAACAAGACCTGGTGGCTTCAGGGTGCAGCCTTTCTGGGTCAGAGCAAAGGGAGAATTGGCACAGGGTGCTTGCAGGGTAAGCTGCCTGGTGTGATTCTGTTGGAATTGTGTATATTCACTCCATTAGTTAATCTGGGTTAATTGCCCAAGTGGAGACCTACAATGCTAAGTCTGGTGGTCCAACGCAGTCTGACTCGGTAACAGTCTAAACTCAGACCATTTTTGTAGGACCTGTAGTATTCTGTGTTGTAATGTTCATGCTTTTAGCTCTGTAGGAGCAGTGAATGGACAAGCTCAAGTGTTTGGTAAATTTATCCATGGTGAAGAGCATAGGTAGGAATGCAATGGGGCAAGTGTGCTCCCACGTTTACCAATGCTGACTTCTAACCCTCAACCCATCAGGCCTTTTTAGCAGGATGAGTAGAGCCACTGCCTGGTCTTCTCAGCCACCTACAGCAGCAGGGTCACTCTGCAATGCGTAATGCTCTCTTCCATAGGTGCCACCCCACGCGTAGCTCCTGGCATTCTGGGAAGGGAAGGAGGGCTGTTGATGTGGCTCTGTGCGTGATGCAGCTTGCCCCTCTCGCAGCATGGGAGGTCTGGGTTAAAAAGATTCCCAGCCTCTGTTGGGCTATGTGTGTGTGTGTGTGTGTGTGTGTGTGTGTGTGTGTGTGTGTGTGTGTGTGTGTGTGTGTGTGTGTGTCTGAGGGTGCGTACGGAAACAGGCAGGAAGGCTGGATGAGAAGGTGGGGAGGAGCACCATGGCACAGGGCTGTTGCATCAGGCTGTGGTGCAAGTGCACAGTGAAACATAAGGCAAAGAGGGAGAAAGGGAAGATGTTAGTGGCGTTGCCCTCACTGGGCTTTATCGACAGCAGGGGATCTGGGCTCTGCAGTCAAAGCATGCGTCTTGCTTTGCTCTGGCCTTGGCCAGGATGGTCTGGGCAAGGATCAAATTTCTCCTGTTCCTGTTCCCTTGGTGTGGCCCTGCTGTAGGCATTGAGTGCTGCTGTGAAATCCTCTTCCAGACCAGAGGCCTGGCTCCGTACCTGACCCGTGAGATTCAGACCAGGGCTTGGCTTCAGGGCCATCCCAGATAGCCACAGGTCTGGGGAGACGGAGTTACAGCAGCAGCTGGGATGTAGGGTTTCGTTTGAAAACAGTTTCCTTAAGAGTAGGACTGAAACTGAAACAAGCCTGGGAAAATTCAGAGGAAATCTGAACATGGTTCTGTCAACATGTCAGTTACCAAAGGTCAGCGCCGGCTCCTTGGGGAGAAATGGCATGTCCTTTCTTCTGAGTAAACACGAGCTAGTTGCTGCTGCCGCTGTCCCAGACAGTGTGTGGAGAGGCCGACAGTGGCAAGGTTTGCAGGTGATGCAGAAAAACAGATTTCCAGGAGGAGCCCTGAGCCACCAGCTGCAAGGGCTGGCCATGCCTTCTGCGTTTTGGCAGCTGTGCCGGAGCTCCTAGTACAGCCACGCTTGCAAGGCTTGGCTCTTAGCAGCAGAGCCCCCCTGATGCCTGCCCTCAGAAAAATGGCCCAGTGGCAAGGCTGGGAGTAACAGGGCTTGCTGGGAGAGTTGAGATGCCTCTGCAAAAAAAAATGAAGAGCTGATATGGTTATTGAGCTGGGAATGGTTGTCTTAGCTGATTTAAAGGCAATTTAAATACCAGTTTTCTTTCTAGCACTCAGTCAGTGCCTTAGGATACCAGCTGGCTTGGGACAGTATCTTTGTCTTCAATGAATAAATGGAATTGTTTGTAATTCTTATTTCCATCATTATTTAAATGTTTGCTTGGCAAAACAATCTGTTCAGCTTCCAGTATTTGTTCGTAAAGAGACTTTACACGTCAGACAAAGATGGGGGCTGTGATGGGGCAATGGCAAAGTGCCTGCCAAGCTATAGAGAGGCCACGTTCAGTGAAAATGGCAAATAACTTGCTGCCAAGAAAGGGACTCGGCCTTGGGGAACCCTTCCCTCTGTACTTCTGCACTGCGTACTGTTGAGACATAAACCTGGTTCTTGAATATTGCCTGTACATCACAGCATGAGAATCTCCTGTGTGGTGGCTACAGAGTGATATTTGCTGCTCAGCACCAATTTATTATACTCACCAGCCTGCCCCGTGTGCGGGTCACACGGGGTGAGCTTAGAAAGTGATGTGATGGCTTAGTCAGCTCCTCAGAGTGTATTGGCAGCAAGGCTGAGACTAGAGGTGATACCCATGCTACCGCATCTCAATGGTCTGGAGATATAGTAGAAATGCCCCTCTGTCTCTATCTAGAGATAGTGAATTGATTGTACTGTCAGAGAATTAAGGCATTTCTTTTCTCTGGGGGCTGCCGTGGGTCAGAGGTGAGTCCCCCACCATCTTAATCCCTCACTGTGCACTAAAGGTATGGCAGTATTGGGAACACTCAAAGGAGTCTTACACCTTCTGGACAGGGCGGCAGTGAGGTTTTGGGGCTGTGGTAGTGAGGTCGTCCTGTCCTCACTGATGGACAAGAACCTCTGGAAGCTGCATCTCAGAGACTTGTGCCCTCCTCCGTTCCCTTGCTGCACAAGACCAAGGTGCTGGATCCCACCATAGCATCAGTGACAGTGATGGATGCTGTTTGTGGTCATCGCACCATATGGGTGTTGTTCCATACAGTGCTAATATTCTCCTGGATTTTGACAAGTCCTTTTTCCCCTTCGTGTCCTGTGTGTGGAATCAGTAGTACTGAAACATTTCATCACACCTTCAAGAAGCTTTTGTGTTATCTGACGCAGATTAAATGCTGATTCACTCCTAAGGACATGCAGGAGCATGACATCAAGTGGCAGGCAGCTCTGAAGATGAGTTTTTCCCTCTATCCTTGCAATGTCCTCGTGTGCTGTCCTGCGACAATCCGAGCCACTCCAGGAAGGCTGCGCAATTAGTGACCTGCTTAGATTCCTAAAGGGAATTTACTGTCTCTGCTGATTTTCTGCTTTTTGCAGCCTCTGAGCAGAAGTTCAACACTGGCAGATATTTGTAAGTATTTGAATTGTAGCTCTTCTTTAGGCAGCCTCTGAGCATGTAAGTAAAGTTTAATTAAGCTACAGGCTCTATAGTTAGTTAGACAAATGAGTAGGGTTGTGGGTTTTGGGGGATTTTTGGGTTTGTGGGTTTTTTTTTTTTTTCTCTCTTGTGGAAAGATTCAGAGCATCACAAAGAGGTCATTGACTTCTTTACTGCATCCTTTGAACTGCACTCAGTCTCCTACTGCTATTCCTCCACCTTCTTAGAGGGCGTCTTCCATCATCACTCCAGGGAGAGCATGTGTGTGTGCATACAGACATATCCCTGATCCCTGCTGGAGTAAATCAGAATTGCTGAACTGTGTGCGTTTGGCCAGCACGTAAATTCTATTTGTCAAGAGAAAGCCTGTGTCCCTGTGAGTTCGGGGTCTGCTGCTTCCCCAAAGTGCTGTGCAGCTGCGGAATGCAGCACCTGGATGGTGCGTGATCCGAGGGGGCAGTGCTGTGGAAACTGCTGCCTCTGACCATTCTAAGGTTTGGGTTTTGCTCTGTGTGATTTCACAAGGATCCCACACTGACTGCCCCGTTAATCTCATCAGCCAGGGGAGAGTGTGAAGTCCATCTCCAAGGTGTGTGATCATGCTGGGGTGGCAATGACTGCCAGCTCCGCTTTGTGGAGGACTTTGAGGGAGATCAGAGGGGAGTATGGAGTTACAGAGTGGCTCCGATTTCAGGTGCAGAGTGAGCGCTCATAAAGGAGAGTTTCCCCGGGAGACCCAATCTCCAAAATAGCGGCTGTGGGAAGTGTCCTGGTTAGGAGCCCGCAGTGACTGCTCTGAGGCCGGGCAGCTGGGCCAGAGTTACAGGTACAGTCAGGGAAATCTTAGAAATTAAATGAGTGGTATTGCTCAGCAGTGATGAACTCTCACTGCTTATTAAGAGCCCAGTAGGGTGGGATTTTTAGAGCGTGTGTAGACTTTGAGTATGAGAGAGAAGCCTGCACTGAAGGCTCTTGACCTACAGCTGTGGAAGGTTTGGGAAAGTTCAGCTGTGATGCCGGTTCCTGGTTCAGCTTCTCTCTCCAGTTTGGATCTGACGACTGTGAAGTAATGCCACATTACCAGATGCTGACATATTCATGGGGTAATATTTTTTAGGAAGAGACAAAGACTGAAAAAGTGTCTGTGGATATTATTTGGAACCTGTTAACAGATTGCTTTACCTGTGTTTTGTGTGCATGCATTTTTGAGTTATCTAGAAGAATTTTACCTGGAGCATGTTTGTCCAACCCAAGAATCTCAAGGGAGTGCTGCGGAACTGTAATAGCAGATTTTCCCAGTAGATGAATTCACATTGTCTGGGGTGTGAACCTGACTTAGAAAGGATTAAAGCCCCTCTGCTGGGGAGCAGGAAGGTTAGCTTATATCCTACTGCCAGTTACTTCACATATAGCATTTGGACAACACAAGCTGTTACCTGCAAACATACTTCAAGGAATACCTGAAGAGTATCAGACTAGGGGCTGGTGGCAAGCACAGGAAGCGGTGAAATTAGTCACGAGGGTTATTCGATGGGAATTGTTCCCTTGCTTTCTAGAGGTTGGGTTTCTCTAAGTTGTTCTTGTTACCCGTTCCTAGACCCCGCACCTATCACTGACCCAGAGGCTTTGAAGATGGGGGGACCCCGCAGTATGGGAAGGGCTCTCTTGGATACAGCCACAAAGAGTAAAAGCAGCAAGTCCTCTCAAATGAACTGTTTTCACGTTAAAAATCTAAATGCATCAAGATGCACGAATCACTACAAGGTTGTGGTGCTAATGGAAAGCACATGGTTAGAAAAAAATGCCTGAAATTGCCAAAAATTCTGAACCGTGACGGAAAACTTTGGTATTGGGCCCATGCCTGCTGTTTTTGTCCCTGGATGATACGTCATACAAAGGATTATGCAGAATTGTGGTAGAACTCGGCTGAAAGTCTTTCTTCAGCAGAGGATGTCAAGCCTAAACATATACCTCCCGTGTTACTCCTCCTCCATCTCTGTTATTCTGCTGTTGGAAGGTCTCCTCATAGCCCATTAGGTCTCCACAGTAGGATTTAAAGCTCAGCCTTGGGAGGAGCCCGCTTGTTTGTTAACTTTGTTCCAGGTTTTGTTTGCTGGAACAATAAAACACAGGAGAGCAGTTCAGCTGTGGGACTGGCCCCAGCCAAAGCTGTGGCTCTGGGGCTGCCCTTACACAGGCAGTGAATTCTGCAAGTCCTGCTTTATTAGTGTATTTCCTCTTTTACCATGGATTAAGATCAGCCTTTTTATTTTTTTCTAGAATCTCTGTGTGAAAATTAATTTCCTTGGCAGGATTTTTCTGTGGCCTTTCTTCCCTGAAGCACCCAAGCCCAAAAAGTTCAGGCATGACAGTTCCACCCCCTCCACCACTTCACCACTCTCCCCTAATCGTACTCAGCTTTCAATTATTTATACTGCCAGAAAATTGCATGGAGTTCACACCCCCAGCGCTGAAACACAATTCTGCTTTTGTGCAGGGAATACAATCCTTCACTTTCATTAAGTGTGTGGAGACCGAGATGAGAAGTGCCTGTTGTGTTCGCATCCCTTGGCTCGCGATGAGAGGAGCTGGTTGTTTTTGCAAATGTCCTAAATAGCCTTGCAAGGGTTACGGGGAGTTTATTTACATTATTGCATTTAAGTGCAAATAGAAAATTGCCCAGCCATAATGGAAAGGTTATGCAGGGCTCTGTCAGGGCTCTTTTCCCTGCCACCTCGCCCCTCCCGGCTTTCTGCTCCTGCTGGCTCAGATGTGGGAAGGCTGTGTCTGGAAGGAGCTGTAGCTCTTGGTTCTGTTACACCAGGGTTTGCTTACAGGACAAACAAAAGCATCGACTGGTGTCTCTTGCACTGTGGACTGTGTGTAGTCCTGCATGCCATAGAAAAGGTTCTTGATCAGGCTCACCTCAGCCTGATTTATGAGCATTGGGTGCTATTTACTTCTTCCCTGTAGCACCTGAATAACTGACCTTTTCTACAGAAGCAGCATACGGAGCGTGAAGTTGGACGTTTGTTTTCTGCCTTATTCCCTTCCTGCTTGCCTGGAGTCACACCATGCTTCTCCTTTTCTGCAGCCAGAGCGGTTTCATGTCTCATGCAAACATGTATTCCCATTGCAGAACTGTTTTTTGCAGTTTACCCTTTTCCTGCTTCAGGGGAAGCATCGATGGGTCTCCACTGGACCAGTCAGAGCAGCAAAACCCACAGAGGAGCTATGCTGCTGAGCAGATGAGCGGTGAACTCATGCAGAAAGAGAGAATACTGATGTTCTGGAGGAACCTTTATGCACACTCGATCCTGGCTGGGTGCTGTATTTGAACAACAGCCAGCCAAGCTGGGGGCTTTGCTCTCTAACGTTTGCTTTTCATTTAAAAGAAGAGAGATGGTTTATAGGAAAGGGAGGGCTTGAACTCTTACAGCATGTGAGATCCTTTGGCACTGCCCTGGCTGGTATCATCCTGACTCCACACCCTCCATTGAGCATTTACCTGTATGAGTGGCAGTAACTGTGGTTTTCTGAAGCTACCCCGTTTAACCATTGGGTTAGCATTTGCTCTTCCCTGCCTGTGCCCAGGAGAAGCATGACAGGGTTGATGGTCCCTTGGTATGCGTGTGAGAGGAGGGTGTCCTGGGAGCATGCCATGAGCATGTCTCTGACACAAAGCATTCCCAGGTGAGAACTTTGAGAGCTTCATTCTGGACAGGAGCCGCAGGTATGCAGCAGGGGGTTGCGCTGTTCAGGCCTGCAGCTGCAGCAGGGCTGGTGTGAGCTGCAACTGTCCCTAATGGTGCAAGCGGGTCCTTGGGAGTGGGACTTATTCAGATGCAGCTGGGGCCCTGTGAGGGTGCAAAGCCAGCTGAGCGGAGTGAGGAGGTTTGTGCTTTGGAGTGGAGCAAGTTGCTGACAAATTCTTGATTGGCAGAAGCTGTGAACAAGCTCGTGAAGGACTAAGCAGAGACTCAGAAAAGCATCCCAGTGTGTTTAAGAGGATTTCTGTGAATCTGCAGTGCAAGCAGGGCTCTGAAGCCATTCACGAGGTACCAGTGTCAATGCAGAGATGTTCCTGATTCACCAGGTGCAGTCAGGGGCAGATCCTAATAGGTTTAGTGGTGTTTCTGCAAACTGAGTTAACATCAGAGCTGTGTGCCAGGCTTGTGATGCATTTGTTTTTTTGAAGGGTGTGTTTAAAAAAAAAAAAGCATGTTAAAAAACCAGTGGGACTTGCTGAGCTGCTACCTTCAGCCAGGTGTTTTGAGAGAGAAGGACAAACCATGAAAACACTGAGAGAGGGAGGAAAATGC
This sequence comes from Buceros rhinoceros silvestris, assembly GCF_000710305.1. NCBI lineage: Eukaryota > Metazoa > Chordata > Aves > Bucerotiformes > Bucerotidae > Buceros > Buceros rhinoceros. The sequence goes on along the minus strand of NW_010426292.1, from coordinate 208,120 downwards.
TGAATGGGAAGGAATTAGAAAACAAACCAGGAAAAAAACTAAGTAAAATGATAACGGGGAAAAAATATTTCAAAGGACTAAGGGGAGTTTAATGATCAAAGTTTTGTCTTATAGGAAGTTGTATATTATCCACTTGGAGCAAAAATGATTTCATGGGCTTTTCTTTTTATCTGGCTAATCTCTGGCCCAGTGTGTTGGGATGTTTTCTTCTCTTCGTGGTCTGGGGAGCTCTGAAATCAAAGTCCAGACTTGTCCTCATCACTGCAGTGATGTGCTGCTGCTGCTTGTGCAAAACTGGTGTGTGAGTCTTGCTGGGTGAAGAAAGTATGTCGTGGGATGGCACATGGCAAACACCTGTGTCCTTTAACAAGTCCAGGTTGTCCTGTACTTTTTGCTGTGTTGGAGGCTGTTAGTGCAGCTTTGCAGAAACTTCTGTAGCTGTGATGCTCGTTGTGTTACTGTGCTGACGGTTAGACAGTGCTGGTCTCTGACACATCTCACTTGCACGTAAGGGTAGGAGTTAGCATTTGATGTTTCAGGGGGTGGCAGAGATTTTTTTGCCATTGGAATCTGGGAATAAGGCAGATAGAGCAGTAAAGGGTGGTGTTCAGGCTATCCTTTTGCAAAGGGAGAAGTTTGCAAGAAGTGTTTCAAAAGTGGAGGTAAGTTCTGCAAAGTTTTGGGTTCGTTTGGAGTGTGGGAGAGCCGTGGATTAAACAGCTGAGCAGGGGTGTGCTGTGGGCTGCAGGGCTGTGTGTTCCTGCCTCTTGCTGTTAAGAAACCTCACGTCAAATCCTTTTCAACTCTTAGATCATAATATATTTCAACGCCTCAATGTGGGGATGTTTTTTGTGTAATCAGGAGCTGCAAGTCTGTGGTGTAGAACAAGGAGTGGGGAACTGCTGGTGTGGCAGGAAGGTTGTCTGGAAATATCTACCCATAAAATGGGGGCTATAATCAGCCCTCTTGGTGAAAGTTTATTCATTAATGTTTGCAAAATGCCTTTAAATCTTCAGCTGAGAGTCTTTAACAGAGCTAAATGTTAGTTGTATTACAGTAGCTAAGCCAGATCTTAATGACCACTTTCCCTCTCCTCCCCCCGAGCCCCCAGTCATTTCTAACAGGGTTTGGTGAAGTGAAACATCAGCAGAGTGACCAAAGAGAAGTGAACTGCTCAGCAGAAATATAAATAGTGCTTTTCTTTCCCAGGGCTATGTCCTGCTCCCATGAACTTTTGCTGCCAGGAGTGGAAATTGTAGAAGGGATGACGAGTTTATTTCCAGGCTTGTAACTTGTTATCCCAGTTGGTAACTGGTTTAGTGTCCCCTTGCATTAGTACACACTTTGGGTGATTAAAGTCATCCCAGCTTGTCTTGATGGGAAGTCACTATAGCGAGAGTGGTGTGCTGGAGTGGGAGGGGGCTGTGGCTGTTGATGGGGTGAACAGTGAGGAGGGGAAAGACTTTGCTGGGGTGAAACAAGGAGGTCCCAGAGCAGGATGCAAGGGGGAGCTGGTTTGATGCGGTGCTCAGCTCTGGCTGCCCTTAAGTGCCCCTTGCTCCATGCCTACTCACATCCTACTGCATTGCCTAACTTCTGTTAATAACAGAATAGCGTTTGCCTTTTGATTTGATTGATTTCTGGTTTCAGGAGGTGAGGCTTGGTGATGGCATTGGCGGCATCATTTTCTTTTGTATGACGGAAATGGGGTGGGTTCAGTCCATGCTGTGTTCTCAGAGTACCTGTGGGCAGGATCGCAGTGTGGAGGTAAGCAGATGCTGGGAGTCATGGTGTAAGGCCATGTCGCAGAGTGAGCTGCTGTTACAAACTTGTTCTCTCCAGGCTTGCACCCATTTGCTCTGGGTGGCAACTAGGCACATCTCATTAGCATGGCCTGATGTGTCATGTGTTCACCTCCCCAGCCAGCTCTGACACCCTGGCTCGTTGTGCATCTGTTCCCTGGCCTCTCTCATGATTAGGCTGGAATGGCTCCTGCCTTGGGGAGTGTGTTGCTAATCATTGCCTGAAGATTTGGGTTGCCCACATGTCTTGGTGTGGGAGAGGCTGCTCTGCACTGGGGTGATGAGTCTCAACAGGGTGAGAAAGGAGAGCTGCCCAGAGGCAGAGCATGCTGTGTTGCATGCATCCCGCAGCAAGGGTGCTAGGAAGGTGGCTTGGCAACACAGAGAGGAGTCAGCATCTTCCCCAGAAACATGACATTTCTAGTGGCCCATCCTTCGAAAGTGCCCTCTGATTGTGGAGCTTGCAGCCAAAGGCTGACCTAGCTAGCCCTTGCCTCTAATCTCATATTTCCTCTTTGAGTCCAGTCCCTGGAAAGAAACAGCTCTCCAAGAAGACATTCCGGGGGGGTTAATCACTGCACTCACTGCAGCCCTGCTGCGTTTGTGGTCTAAGCACCTGCTGTTTCATTTAATTAGCAACAAATGGGAGGCGTAGGTTGGGGGGAAGACAGAGCAGCACCCTGGTGAAGTATTTGCTGCAGTGTGATGTATTTTATTTTGGGTTCGGAATGGAGGCCATGAGGAACATTTTCCAGAGGGCTTCATAAACCACCCCTGTTTGCAGGGTGATTATTTGAGAAGGGAGGGGGGTGTGGATTTAAATCGGTGCTGCTAATTTCTGCAAACAACCACATTATTTTTAGTTCATACTCCAGACTCCCTCCACCCATGACTTGATGCTGAGAGCTGTGAATTTTCCATGTCATAGTTAAGTGTCGCTCTTAAAATATATTTTAAAAAATATATTTTTAAAAATTGATTTCAGATACATCAGGTTCTCAAGTAAGTCAGTCTTCAGAATGGAAGACTAACTCTTTCCTTCCCTTGTGCTGACCTGTTAATTTGTTTGTATTTCAGTAGCACGCACCAGCTCTGAGCAGAGACAGGTCTCTCTGGTGTTAGAGGCTGGAAAATGCATGAAAACCCACAAGCCCTGATGAATAGCAGTTGAAAGAAATAATCTCTTTGTTCAGCATGATTAGTTAAGCATGGGAGCTCTCTGTTCAGGTAGAAGCATTGCATTGCTATCAGCATCTTACTAATGCGGGGAAGGGAGATGGGGATGACTGGGGTGGGACTTTTGAGCCACTTTTGCTGGACACTGGCTGTGCCCCTGTCCTTGGGAGAGGTTATAAGGAGGGTTACAGTCACAGATTCCACGTGCTCCAGCCCACCAGCACTGGGGGCTGTTTTTCTCCATGGGAGTTGCAAGTTTAACAATGATCTCTTCTACATCTGATATAAACTGTAATTCATAGTTTAAAGACACATAAGGTGAATTTGCCTTCTCTCATATTTTCTTAGGATGGTTAAAGCACCACAAGAGCTGCAAGGAAGAACATTTTTTAAATTTTTTCCCCCTGCCTTGAGTAAAGCACAAAAGCTGGGTTTTAGAGATTTGGGCTTTAGATTCCCTGTTCTGCAAGAGCTTTAATCTCCCATGGATTTTGAGAGCATAAATTCATTTGTAGCTATCAGGTGGCCAGATGCAGCAGTGACGGGAGTCATGATGAAAACTGAGACTGATCATTTTGCTCTCATGAAGTTTTAAATTCAGTCCTGGGTGTGGGGTTCTGGTCCAAGGACATAGAAGTTCACAGGAAATTCTTGTCTTGTGAGATTGTCATAATCTTGAACACCAGAAATATGGAAATTCTTCTTGTTTGTCCATTCCACAGGCCTTCAGTATTAGAATAGAATATTTCAGTTGGAAGGGACCTGCAACAATCATCTAGTCCAACTGCCTGACCACTTCAAGGCTGACCAAAAGTTAATGTATGTTATTAAGAGCATTGTCCAAATGCCTCTTAAACGCTGACAGGCTTAGGGTGCCAACCGCCTCTCCAGGAAGCCTGTTCCAGTGTTTAACCAACCTCTTGGTAATGAATATAAGCCAGTTTATAGTTATTCATTGTCTACACGGTCCTTGTGTGCTCGCTGCTGTCAGCGGCACCATAACAGAAATAGGATCTTTCTGCATGGATCAAATCTGGAAGCAATACCTCAAGGGACACATTCAGACTCAGGATATAAAGTTTGGAGTTCTCTTTCTACCTTTGACATTTTAGAGATGCTTTTAAGTAGATGAGATACTGTTACAGTGTCAGCCCATCTGTCATTGGAAGCACTGATGCTTGAATTATATTCTTCTGCTCGGTTTTAACAGAAAGGCAAATGAAGCTGGCTGGTGGTTTTCCTTGTTGCATGCCTCAGTATGGCTAAGAAGGGAAATTTGTTTTTTTTCAAGCCTCAGATGTATTTGCACTATTTAATGCTGTTCAGTCCTACATCCAGACAAGGGGATCCCTGCCCAGGCTGCTCTTGCTGCCTGTAATGGAGAAAACCCCTGTTGCTTGCCTCTTCACCTGCTGACGCTTGCTTTCGAAATATGAGCATCTTCCTCCAGCTTCAAATCCTTCTCCATATGGATAATAATCTCAAGGTTCAAAGCAGGGGTGAGATTTCAAAGCTTCCTTAACCATGTTAGATCTGCAGTGTGACGCTCAGGCTGTGTTGAAAGCCCATGTGTTGAAGCACATGTAATCGCATCTCTGCACCTGTTAGAGCGGGGGAAATTTCTTCTGAGTTTTGCTGTTTTTCTTGAGCTGTTCTCAGGTTTTCCTCCATTCCTCACCAGAGTGATGCTCTCCTGCATCTGACCTCATGGAGAGGCATGTACCAGCTCTAGATGAAGGGCTAGAAACAATTGTCTGCACCTGGCTGAGCAAAATAGGTTATTAGCATGTACATGTGTGTGTCTGGCAGTGTAATTTGCTGGTTCAGTTACTTGAGCCAAGGTTTGACCCCAAAGGAAGCCCTAATTAAGCGAGATAATTTTGCATCTGGGTTGCTGGCAAGGAGCAGCTCCCTGTGCTTGCATGCGTGCTGGCCACAGGTGTGTAGTTGCTGTTCGCCCATGCCCTTCTCTGGCCCTGTTTGATAACAGAGGTTAGCAGTAGCTGTGCTTCCATGAGGTTAATGTCTTGTTTCCTGATGGAAAATGGTCCATTCTGTATTCTGAAATAATCTGTCTTACCCCCAGCAGGGTACATATGTGGAACCTAATTTTTGAAGTTGATTGTATCCTGGTAGAAAGCAATTGATGTGTCCTTTCTCCTCCAACCTCCTCTCCACCTCTTTCTTGGGATCCTTTTTTCTTTTTTTAATTGAAGTTTTAGGGCTAGGTTCTGCAGATGACTGAAGCAGCAGTTCTCTAGAGGTGTACCTTGATCCCTTACTGCTGTGAAATGCCGAGGTGCTAAAGGCTAAACATGAGCAAATGAGGATCATGCAGGCTCCAAACCAGGAGAGTGCTGGTGTTCCATCTGCACCAAACCAGGAGTCAGGTCTAGATTCTGCAGCGCCATCAGACTGCTTGGCTGATGCGTGTAAGGGAATTACAGGGCCTGGACGTGGTCTGAATCTCTTTGATGCAAGGTACCGTATTCCTGGATGCTTTCTGTGACAAGTAATTTCCGGAGTGGGGAGTGAAATGTTAATTCCCTGCCTGAGCTAAGGGCTACGGCAGAAGAATATTGTGTGGTACCTGCAGCTTTTTAGTTAGACTTTGACTTTTCAACACATCTGCAAGGATGTTTCCACAATCTGGGCATCCTTCTGATGTCTTTATTGTGGCTTTGTGTGGTGGGGAGGAGGACAGAACAAGTGAGTGCAAGCCCACAGGGAGGATGAGAAATAGCCCTGGATGCCTGCACGTTGCCCAGCAGGGTCAATGCAAGATGACTGTCATGTTTGTTTGACTTGCCTGTCTGCCCCATCCAGCTCTTAAAGCTGGTCACAAGATGCGGAAGGGCATAGAAATTTGCATCCTCACTGGTTTTGTGCTGAATGGACATCAGCCTGGCCACTAAAGCAACTAGTAGGTCACCTTCTAGCCATCAGAAAACCCCTCAGAAATATTTGGGAAGGAGCTGCTGGATGGGGTGATTTGTGGCTGCATATTCCCTGCAGCTTGCTCTTCCCAGGACCCTTTCCTTGCACCACCCAAACATACCTGCATCATATAATGAGTGTGTATCCTTCACATGGCCACAGTGGATTGCTTGTGTGACCAGACAGGCCGGAGAAAAATTGTGTTTTCATTTTCGACAGAGTATGTGCCCAGTTATGTACAAATGGACTCTGGTGATGTGCCTCTCTCTGTGTCAATGGAAGAGCATCTGCCAGAGGAGTGCAGGCATGGATGCTCACTGGCGTGGTGGACATGTAGCCAGCTGCCTATGAAGCAAAGTGTGCTGGTGTGCAGCTCATGTGACTTTGCAGCCACCCTCTGCTTAAAGCTCAGGAGGATACTGCTCTGACGGGAATGGAAGAGACATCTCCTGCATGGGCACAACAACTCTACAGCTCTCAAGGCAGTACTGTGCTGCCTGTGGTAGCTGACCACAGTCCTGCTGTCAGGTCTTGCAAGTGCCACCAGACAGGGATACAGGCTGGCAATGTCATGGTGGGAGGATGGAGCTGGAAGGAGTCCCTCTCTTCTTGGATGCAGGCATCTGCCTCAAGAGTGTTGTTTGTCCCTCACAACTTGCAGCGGTTTTATCATCTGCAAGTTTGGAAACATCACAGCCCTGACAGTATTTCTTGACAATGTGCCTGTGCCACTTAAAAGCTACTGAGATTAAAAAAGAAAAAAAAAAGCCACCGCACCATTGTTGAAGACCTCCATCAATGTTTTTAATACCCTGCCAAATACTACATGTGATTAGTTGGTATAATACACAGAATACCATCTGGTCCGTCAGCAGTGTGTCCAGGAATGCATGATTATTATCTGAATGAAAATCCTGGAGTAAGGCATGAGCATGCAGAGCGTAAGGCAGAGGCCCAGTAAACACTTGGCGTGCCCACCCTACTCTGAGCAGCATACGTGCAGCCACCATGGCTGCTGTCCAAACCCACCTACTTTCCTCAAGTTTGCCTTCATTCTCAGTGAAATTAGCAAAGCTCCTCAGGCGGACTTGCACTTAGAAAAATAAGGTTTCAGACCCAGCCTCTCTTCTTAGGGGGCTGGATCAAGTTTGTTCTGCAGGATTTGTTGTCCCTCCTTCCAGTGCAGTCTTGAATCGTAGACTGGTCCATTGGCAATGTCTTTCAGGATGGCTCTGTAGGTGCCCTGGGATCCTTCTTCTGGCATGGGCTTTAAGGACTGACATGTTATCCAAATCCCCCCTTGCAGTATCCAAGCTGTGCCATTGTAAGGAGCTGGCATGAGTTTGAGTGTCCAGCTAAAGTGCTTGTGTTGTGTAGTTGTGCTAATGATGGGAGGTCTCTTTAAAACAGCTTTTCTGATACCTGTGGACTTTGTCTCTCCTGCCCAGAAATAAATCTGCAGAAAGAAATCAGTCCATGAGATGCCATTCTAATGGGCACCAGTGGCCTAGACTTGTTCTTAAATCCTTCCCTCCCTCCATTGCAAGCCCAAGTGGGCATCCGTGGCTTGGAGCCTGTCCTTCCTGTACATTGAACACCTTTGCTGTCCCTCTATGCCAGATGAGCATCCTGGGGAGATGCCGGCACCTGGGGCTGGGCAATGCCCTAGCCAAAAGGCCCACGCTGGGGCTGAGAGTGTAAAGGCTGGCAGCTGGCTCTGAACTGTTGGAAACCGCCTGTCCTGCTGGCTGCTTCCTTACCTCCCCTGAGGCCCGGAGCAAGGTATCTGTTACACGTGCAGCTCCGTCTGCCTGCTCAGGCAGTGGGATTTGTTGTCTGTACTCCTTTCTAAATCCCCACAAAGACAGGAGGCACATGTGTTTGGAACCAGATACGCAGGCAAAACATGTCAGGGTTTGGAGGTAGGGAGAGAGGGAGGAAAGAAGACAAAGGAGTCTCCTCCCAGAGTGGAGTTAAAACCTATGGTTATGTTGAACTTGGCACAGTTTCTTCATTGTACTGAGCAGGAGGGCGGTCGCACTCCCTCATCTCTCCAGAGCTACGAGCAATGTCCTATGGAGATGGGTAGATACCATTTCATATGGAGTTTCTGCAGTAATGTGCTATTGTGTTCAGAGCTATTGTTTCTGTTTTCAATATTGAAGTTACTCGTGGTTTCCAGGGGACAATATATCAAGCAGAGCTAACAGGCTGTAGAGAAGATGTAGATTATGAAAACAGAGGGATTAAGCTAAAGTCTCATCTCTCTCTCATAGTAGTGAAAGCAGGGGGGTAGTCTTGCAGGCTCATGAAATTTGACCAATTTAACTAAGGATGTGGTTTTAAGCAGTTTTAATTAAAACTGTGTTCACCACTGTGTGAGCAGCAGGAGTCTCTCTAAGGATGGGTTCTGAGGGTGTGAGATCAATGAACATCCAATGTATTAATCCAGTTTCAGACCATTCCTGTGCCAGGCTTTGCACTGGTTCAAACAAAAACCGTTTGTGAAGATGTGGTCTGGTCGGCTCGTAGTCCCTGCCCAAAACATCAATAAAACCAGCAATTACATCTTTGAGAGAGAAGTAAGGAAGAGTAGAAGAGGGAGTTACACAACAGATGTGATTCTTCAGCCCTTGACACTCCTCTTGCTTTGGAAGACCAGCAGGACCCAGGAAGGGTCATGCTGGCATACGAGGGGACCCCTCGTAAATGAAGAACCAGCCCGCCCTGCAAGATGTCATCCTAAATCTGTGATGATGTGGAGCATGTCAGGAGTTTTGTTCTCTGTAAAATCTGATGGCACTGGACAGAACAGACCAGGGCAAAACCAAACTAGCCTGCAAATCGTGCTGGCCTTAATATTTGGTGCATGTTTTTGCTAGTAGCAAGTATGAAATTAAGAGCAGCACTCTGCTAATGGTTCTGTGCTGCTCTTAGGATGCACCCTCCAGCACCTTGCTGGCAGCTGCAGTGCAGTGTTCACCACTGCTGCCAGGGGCTTCCTAAGGACGGGAGGGTTTGAAGCCCTGCAGCCTTCCATCAACATGCCCAGCCTTTGCGCTGGGTTGAGCTGCTCCTGCCTGCACAGATGGTCTCTCCTGGGCAGGATTTAGGCACTTCCAGTTTTTGTATTGCGAGGCCTTCGGAATGGCTCGGTAAGGTTAATGCATTGATAAACTCCAAAAGCTCAATAGGGCTATACTCTTTCAATTGTTGGCTTGAAAGGTTGAAATTTAAAGAAGGATGGAAGGTAAATGTTGTTTTAAATTCCCAGGTGTTGTAAGAAGCAGTAATTGATGGAATTGACCTTGGTGTTTTGCTCCCTTTCAGTTAAGCTCTTAGAGTTGCCATTGTATTTGAAAGTGGGACCTTGCTCTGACAGTGCTGTAGACGTAGTTCTGTTGCCGTCTGGAAGCCAGTGTTAGCGAGAGCTTGGTCCTGCTCCCCTTAATGTCCAAGGACAACTACCACTGTTACTGAAGTGTCTGTCACTAGAGCATGTTGGTCTCTTGCCATTTCTGTGCAGTAAAGGAACACTTTAAGGCCTGATACTTTTGTAAGGATAAAAAGTCGCAGGAGGTAAGGAAAGATGCTCTTCTGTTGTGGTCAGCTCTTCTCCATGGCCACGACTTTTACTGTGACCTGCAGCGAACCTTTTAGGACAAAATCACAGAATCATTTTGGTTGGAAGAGACCTTTAAGATCATCGAGTCCAACCGTTCACGCTGCACTGCCAGGGTCCCTAAACCATGTTCCTCAGCACCACATCTACACGACTTTTAAATACTTACAGGGATGGGGACTCCACCACCTCCTTGGGCAGCTTGTTTCAGGGCCCTTTCTTTCTGTAAAGAAATTTTTCCGAATATCCAACCTAGGCTGTGCCCAGGTTGTGCAGCCTGAACACCTGGGCTCGCTCTGGACATGCCAGCTCCAGAAAAAAAGACAAAATGTTTGCACCCTGTCATGCAATTATAACCGTTCTTCAGAAGCTAACTGATGTGATGGGGTATGGCATCAGCATGGCTCTGACATATTTGCATGACCCTGCTGTGCCCCACAACTGCAGCATTCATCTCTCTGTGCCTCTCTAAAACAGGCATTATGGTATGGCCTTACTTCCCAGGGATGCTGTCAGGACAAATCCACTGTAGATACTGGGGTGACAAGGGACGTATAATCACCGTGAATAGATGGAAAAGTATGAAGTAGCCTTTGTCTAAGCATCTTCCAGTGTGGTTAAGTTGGATGAGGCCAGTCTAATTTAGCAGTGGGGAAAGAAAATGCCTCTGGCAGGAAACATCAATAGCTGCTCTGTGAAAGGACAGTGTGAGCTTTCTGAGAAGTTCTTCAGAGATGCACCAAGTGCCTCTGTCACCCCAAACCAGCACCTCTGAATGTTTTGCCACTGTGTTAGCCACAAATGCTGGGCTCATTCTGCAAAGCCTTTAGAGAAAGCCGCATTTCTGTAAAAAAACAAACAAACAAAAAAACCAAAACCAAAACAAAACAAAAAAACCCAAAAAACAAAAAACCCAAATGTCTCAGCTGGGAAACAGCATTCCCTCTGTTGATGGATCATGTTGGGGAAAGACCCCTAGTCTGTGCTCCCCCCTTCTCTTCCCCGGCTGTTTTAGTTGGATATGGAGACATCTGTAAGATTTCCAAGATTTCTGGTGGAAGTTTTCAGACCTGAGAAAGGCATTTTCCCTTTGGAGATTACACCATGCTGTAAATGTCTGTTCTCTTTATTTTATATGCATTTTCCTGCTTTTGTTTGACTTTCTCATGGATTGCACTATATTTAATTCAGAACATATCCTATAAAGCTGTAATCGTCAGCCATGTTAGCCGGCTATCTGGACTGGTTTTGTTTTATTTTTTTCTTTCAAAATAAAAGGAAAGCCAGTTGCTGCTGCTTCTTAGAGATTGAATTAATGCACTTCTCTTGCATGCTGTGGCATCATGTAACACCACGAGAGAGCCAGTGTCACTGGCTGCCTGATATAGTTATTCCT
>NW_010426292.1:195789-197079 GCF_000710305.1 Buceros rhinoceros silvestris | reverse complement strand
TCCTGCTGCATTGTGGAACACGTTACTGCTTTAAGAAGAGATGGAGTTTCAGCCCTTCTGCTGCATAAGACGTCAGTTAACACATGTAAGCAGCTAACAGATGGGCTGTGCTCTGCTGTGCTCAGTCTGTTTCGTGCCCTCACTCAAAGATCTGCAAGTCTATTTGTAAACTTCTGCTATTTGATATTATGCTCAGGAACAGCTCTTTTCTGGCTAATTTTGAAGCGGTGGGAGTTAGGCAGACCTTGTGCTGTCTTGTGACTATTAGAGTGATATGGTTTGTTGTTTCTCTGAGAAAGTGAGGCAGAGAAGGAATAAAAAGAAGCTCAGTGTGACCCACATCTAGGGAAAATTCTCCAACAGCTGTATCCTGCAGAGAGATGGAGAGATCTGCCCCAAGGGCAGGAGTTTTGTTCCCCATTCTGTATGCCCTTCTGTCATCAATCTCAGCAGGTATGGTCCTGGGCTGGAGTAAATTGGGTCCTTCCACTTATGTAACGGATGCTCAATTGATTAACCTTAGCAGAAAACATGTCCTGAGATCAAACCATTGAAGAAGTGATCTTTTCTAGGCTGGCAAATAGAAGGTGAATCTGTGGAGATGGGCTCTCATGTTCTCCACTCTTTTGCTTGTTTTCAGCTGCTGACATTTAAATGCTGATAGGTTACCTAGTAGTATGAGATTCATTTGCTAGAAATGTGGGTAATCATCTTTCTGAAGTGAAAGGCCTTCTTGGATGCTCTGGTTAACCAGGATTTAGAATATGCTGTAGATGGACACAGTGACATGGTAACAGATTTCTTTCTGCTCGTCATACCAGTCATACAACTGGAGGTTCCCCCATGGTGGGATTCACATCCTAGCACTTGTAAGCAGGTGAACTGAGTATGAACTACCCCAGGTTTGCAAAACGCAGTGCCCACTTGTGTCCAAGTGCTTTCTTGCCTGATTATTGTTCATTGGCTGTTAGTCATCCATATGGGGAAAGTGCTGTGACTATCATGAGGAGTTTCTGTGGTTCAGGCCTTAGCTCCCTCTATTCTCAGCTGCTCCATTTATCCCCGTGGTTAGTGTTTCCTCTTATCAGAGCTGGGCTGGTTGGGGCTATTGGATACCCCAGCACCTCTGGTAGATTTGGGTTGTTTTGTTCAAGCCCTTTTTTTTTTTTATCCCTTCATCCATCTCTACCTCATCTTCTGCTTCACATCCTTCTCTGTGGGTGGGAGTCTACAGAATCCTACTTCTCTAGGGTTTTAGGTCTAACTTGCACTGGCTTTGAATGGTAGAAC